>NC_084740.1:16793026-17100526 GCF_033978785.1 Entelurus aequoreus | reverse complement strand
TAAATGGGAATTTATTTTACTCTTAACTTTCCTGCTTCAAAAAAAAGAATTCCCAACATTTCGTCAGTCCCCCCTAGGGTTGCAAAATTCCGGGAATATTCAAAGTTGGAAACTTTCCATGGGAATTAATGGGAATACATGGGAATTAATGGGAAAAAACATTGAATGCAACATGCTAGATCTTGCAGCATGATTATTAGCTAAAACAACCTGATTTAATGCAAATTCAGTAGAATTTCAACCCTGCATTGTGCATTCCTCCATCACATGTGCAGTGCATTCTTCCATCACATGCACAGATAATTCCCAGCATGCTACACACTACAGCAGGGCTATTGAGGCCACACTAGTATTTGAGCCCAATGACTTCATTTAGTCAGGTAAGTTTTGATGATATAACTGGGGTAAATATATTTGATCTATGGTATTTAAGTTTAATAGAGGTGTAATTGTTTATTACTGTATGACTGTAGACTACTCCAGCAGACTTCCACTCAAGATAGCTAGCTGTTCCTGTACTTTTTAAATTATTTTAGGGCCAATATCTCTAGCTAGCTAGGTTTATGTACCACCACAGTCTTATAATAAACCGAAAATATTTATCCGTTAGCCGTGATGCTAATTTTCACTAAGTTAAATCCCATTCATTTATGCTAACACTGTTAGCGATCCGAATTGACCTTTTTTGTGATCTATAAAGTTCAACTAGCAAATACTAAATAAAAAGGTCTAGTTTCCTCTGCCTTTTGTTCTGCTAGCCATTCTGTTGTCATACAAGAATGTAGGTTATAGTTTGATTTAGCATGCTGATTGAGTGTTCATTTATTCATCTAGCCTATTTCTATTCATTTGTCCATCAGTAAAATATTTTTAAAGACTACTCCAATAGTTTAGCTGACTATTTATATCTGTGTGTGGCATTGCACTAGTGTTTTACAAGAATAAATAAATACAAACAGAATAATGCCACGTACACCCTCTGATGTGTGGAGACATTTCAGAGTAGGCGGAAAGGCTGTGTACATTTGCAAATACTGTGCAAAGAGCTACGTCAAAAATGCCACAAAGATGCAGCAGCATATAGACAAGTGCCCAATAATATATCATTATTGTAATCCCCCATTAATTCCCATGGACGTGTCCAACTTTGAATAATCAAAAAATGGTCAATATATCCAAACTTCCCAAGCTCAACTTCCCGTGGTAAATTTCCGGAATTTTACCGGAAACTTTCCACCCCTTTGCAACCCTAGTCCTCACACACACACACACCCCTACACACACTTACCCAATGGCATGCCGATTCCGTAGCCCTTGGTGTCGAGCAGCCCGCCGATCTGCGTCAGATTACAGTTCCTCTGGCGGTAGTACTCGTTCATGGTGCTCTCCAGTAAGTAGGCGTAGTTGGAGTTGAGGACGCGGGCGATGCCTTCCTCTGTGCTCTTCACAAACACGCTCGGCTGCTTGGAGTGCATGAAGTTCCACATTCGCTGGTAGGTCTGGTAGCGAGAGTTCTGGCAGAGAACATTGCAGCATCATCTGACGACTTATAATCCGGTCAAGAATTTACGAAATAAACCTCAACAAGTGTAGCCGTAAAGTCCTAAACTATTACTGCTACTGGTTGCCGAATATAAATGAAGCTAGTTTAGACGTGTGCCATGATTAACGTGGACCCCAACTTAAACAAGTTGAAAAACTTATTCGGGTGTTACCATTTAGTGGTCAATTGTACGGAATATGTACTGTACAGTGCAATCTACTAATAAAAGTTGTAATCAATCAATCAATGCAGCCGGCTAATAATCGATGTCCAGAATTATGTCCATGTTTAACAAAAATGTTTATTATCATACAGCCACGTAAATAAAACGGAAAATAAACGGGAGCAAACAAATACTAGCCTGGCACAATCAAAAACTGTTGCGCCTCCACTCAGCAACACCTGAGCATGATGAAATCCCCTCCCCAAGTAAACTTTCACTTGGCCTTGAGCCAACCTCTTAGTGACGTCATTAACTTAGCGGGACTAATTTTGAGCATGACCTCCGAGTGGAGAGCCATGGCAGGTCGGCCTTCTTCAAGGGACACGCACCTGGACACTTAGGCAAATGTACAGCTTTTTTTTGGTGGCTTCCAGAAAGTAAAGGGACTCATTTTGAATTCCTTACCCAGGTGGAGATCCAACCCTAACCCCTTATGTACCTCCACCAACGTAAGACACTATGGCTCTAACACCAAGTATTGCCTGCTTTCAAATCCAACATCCTTTGTTCTTTCAGTGAATAAATACCGTATTTTTCAGACCATTGGATTACTGTATAAGGCGCACTGCCGATGAATGGTCTATTTGCGATCTTTTTTCATATATAAGGCGCACCAGATTATAAGGCGCATTAAAAGGGTCATATTATTATATTTTTTTACTAAATGGTAAACACTTCCTTGTGGTCTACATAACATGTAATGGTGGTTCTTTGGTCACCACCTCCAAAGTTATGATACTTCCATATACTAAAGTAATGTCCGATCATTACCTTATAAAATTTGAAGTTTTGACTCTTTGTCAACAAGCTAATAATAATAATAACTGCTATAGTGGCCGCAACATTAATGCTGCCACAACGATGACTCTTGCTGACCTACTGCCTTCGGTAATAGCACCATTCCCAAATTATGTCGGCTCTATTGATAAACTCACTAACAACTTTGACGATGCCTTGCGCGAAATTATTGATAGTATAGCACCGCTAAAGCAAAAAAGGGCCCCTAAAAGGCGCACCCCATGGTTTACAGAAGAAATTAGAGCTCATAAATTATCATGTAGAAAACTGGAACGCAAATGGCGCGCGACTAAACTTGAGGTTTTCCATCAAGCATGGAGTGATAGTTTAATAACTTATAAACGCATGCTTACCTTAGCTAAAGCTAAATACTACTCAAATCTCATCCGCCTCAACAAAAACGATCCTAAATTTCTGTTTAGTACAGTAGCATCGCTAACCCAACAAGGGACTCCTCCCAGTAGCTCCACCCACTCGGCAGATGATTTTATGAATTTCTTTAATAAGAAAATTGAACTCTTTAGAAAGGAGATTAAAGACAACGCATCCCAGCTACAACTGGGCTCTATTAACACAAATACGACTGTATATACGACGGACACTGCCCTCCAAAATAGTCTCTCTATTTTTGATGAAATAACATTAGAGGAATTATTACAGCGTGTAAGTGGGATAAAACAAACAACATGTTTACTTGACCCACTTCCTGGGAAACTTATCAAGGAACTGTTTGTATTATTAGGTCCATCAGTGTTAAATATTATAAACTTATCACTTTCCTCCGGCACTGTTCCCCTAGCATTCAAAAAAGCGGTTATTCATCCTCTGCTCAAAAGACCTAACCTCGATCCTGACCTCATGGTAAACTACCGACCGGTCTCCCACCTTCCGTTTATTTCCAAAATTCTCGAAAAAACTGTTGCACAGCAGCTAAATGAACACTTAGTGACTAACAATCTCTGTGAACCTTTTCAATCCGGTTTCAGGGCAAATCACTCTACGGAGACAGCCCTCGCAAAAATGACTAATGATCTATTGCTAACGATGGATTCTGATGCGTCATCTATGTTGCTGCTTCTTGATCTTAGCGCCGCTTTCGATACCGTCGATCATAATATTTTATTAGAGCGTATCAAAACACGTATTGGTATGTCAGACTTAGCCTTGTCTTGGTTTAACTCTTATCTTACTGACAGGATGCAGTGCGTCTCCCATAACAATGTGACCTCGGACTATGTCAAGGTAACGTGCGGAGTTCCCCAGGGTTCGGTTCTTGGCCCTGCACTCTTTAGTATTTACATGCTGCCGCTGGGTGACATCATACGCAAGTACGGTGTTAGCTTTCACTGTTATGCTGATGACACTCAACTCTACATGCCCCTAAAGCTGACCAACACGCCGGACTGTAGTCAGCTGGAGGCGTGTCTTAATGAAATTAAACAATGGATGTCCGCTAACTTTTTGCAACTCAACGCTAAGAAAACGGAAATGCTGATTATCGGTCCTGCTAGACACCAACATCTATTTAATAATACCACCTTAACATTTGACAACCAAACAATTAAACAAGGAGACTCGGTAAAGAATCTGGGTATTATCTTCGACCCAACTCTCTCGTTTGAGTCACACATTAAGAGTGTTACTAAAACGGCCTTCTTTCATCTCCGTAATATCGCTAAAATTCGTTCCATCTTGTCCACTAGCGACGCTGAGATCATTATTCATGCGTTCGTTACGTCTCGTCTCGATTACTGTAACGTATTATTTTCGGGCCTCCCTATGTCTAGCATTAAAAGATTACAGTTGGTACAAAATGCGGCTGCAAGGCTTTTGACAAAAACAAGAAAGTTTGATCATATTACGCCTATACTGGCTCACTTGCACTGGCTTCCTGTGCACTTAAGATGCGACTTTAAGGTTTTACTACTTACGTATAAAATATTACACGGTTTAGCTCCAGCCTATCTCGCCGATTGTATTGTACCATATGTCCCGACAAGAAATCTGCGTTCAAAGAACTCCGGCTTATTAGTGATTCCCAGAGCCAAAAAAAAGTCTGCGGGCTATAGAGCGTTTTCTATTCGGGCTCCAGTACTCTGGAATGCCCTCCCGGTAACAGTTAGAGATGCTACCTCAGTAGAAGCATTTAAGTCCCATCTTAAAACTCATTTGTATAATCTAGCCTTTAAATAGACCCCCCCTTTTTTAGACCAGTTGATCTGCCGTTTCTTTTCTTCTCTCCTCTTCTCCCCTGTCACTTGCGAGGGGGAGTTGCATAGGTCCGGTGGCCATGGATGAAGTGCTGGCTGTCCAGAGCCGGGACCCCGGGTGGACCACTAGCCTGTGCATCGGTTGGGGACATCTCTGCGCTGCTGACCCGTCTCCGCTCGGGATGGTTTCCTGTTGGCCCCGCTGTGGACCGGACTCCCGCTGATGTGTTGGATCCACTGTGGACTGGACTTTCACAATGTTATGTCAGACCCACTCGACATCCGTTGCTTTCGGTCTCCCCTAGAGGGGGGGGGTTACCCACATATGCGGTCCTCTCCAAGGTTTCTCATAGTCATTCACCGACGTCCCACTGGGGTGAGTTTTTCCTTGCCCGTATGTGGGCTCTGTACCGAGGATGTCGTTGTGGCTTGTACAGCCCTTTGAGACACTTGTGATTTAGGGCTATATAAATAAACATTGATTGATTGATTGATTGATTGAAAATGTTGCATAGATGATGTTTTACAGATAATCTTCAAGCCGCTTTCTGACAGTCGCTTCAGGATGCGCCGTTTTGTGGGCGGTCTTATTTACGTGGCTCACCTTCGACGGCGTCTTCTCCCCGTCATCTTTGTTGTAGCGGTGTAGCGTGCAAGGACGGGAGTGGAAGAAGTGTCAAAAGATGGAGCTAACTGTTTTAATGACATTCAGACTTTACTTCAATCAATAACGGAGCAGCATCTCCTCATCCGTGGCTCACTGGTGCAACAACAACGCCGGAAATGCGTCCCGTAAAAAAACCTCCGACCGGAACTCTCTAATAACTCAAGTTCCCTGGGTGAATAATGTAAACTCACTACACCGGTTTGTTTTAGAGCTTTCATGGCGAGTTTACTGACATTGATTGATTGAGACTTTTATTAGTAGATTGCACAGTACAGTACATATTCCGTACAATTGACCACTAAATGTTAACACCCGCATACGTTTTTCAACTTGTTTTAGTCGGGGTCCACGTTAATCAATTAATGACAGATATAAATAAGAACTTTACACTACTTTATATTAGAAATGGCAACAGCAGAGGATGAATGTCCCATGACAAGAAGATAGAGGAAAAGAAGAAGCTTATCGACTTATGCAGATCCCAAATACAGATCAGCAGGTACTAGAAGGTAATAAAAGTTGCTTTTGCATAATATTGCGAAACAAAACGCCAGATAATATGTCTTACCTTATACACACACCATAATAATACTCCTATGTTGAAGCACAGTACAATTCATCAAGCGGTGTGGCTTCATAGCTTACCAAAGTCATACTAAAACATTTGGATAGATTTTTGAGCGCAGTGTGTAATGTTCTATATTTTCAATGGAACATATACAATGTTGGTGTTGTTTACTTGAGTCCTATTGCAGTCTACACTTATCTTGTGTGTGACTGTCATCATAGTGCCGTCTACACGTAGCGCTTATGTGTGACTGCCATCTACTGGTCACACTTATCATTTCACCATGTACCAAAAAAAATATCTTTGAGGTTGGTAAGCACAACCAAAATAATTTCGTACATTAGGTGCACCGGGTTATAAGGCGCACAGTCGAGTTATGAGAAAATGAAAGGATTTTAAGTGCGCCTTATAGTCCGAAAAATACGGTAGTTTATATGCCGCAATTGAGATTATATTCCCTTAGAGGGGCTGACAGAGTGTGGCCATATGCAAACAAAGTTAGCAGTACCTGCTAGCAGCAGTTTAGCCTGTCAACAGAAGGTCCAAACTGCAAGTCGTCTAAAAATAAAATTTTTTGTGATCGGCATTGATTGGCATGTGGCAAATTGGCCAGTAATGATTGATCGATTGATTGAAACACGACTTGTGACATCTTTTTCTCCGTGCGCAGCCACCTTTTCTTGACGCATCGACGTAAGGTAGCTAAGACAAACCGTTTCAACCCTAATCTTGATACAAACACCATAGGGTTGTACGCTATACCGGTATTAGTAAAGTACCGCAATACTAATGAATCATATTCGGTACTATACCGCCTCTAAAAAGTACCGGTCCCCCACCCCCCGCCCCTCCATCGTAGTCACGTCGTGTCATTGCTGGTTTTACAAGCAGAGGAGCATGTTCGGCAGTGCACAATCACGGAGTACTTACAAGCAGACACAGTGTGTAGACAGAAAAGGGAGACGGATGCATTTTGGCTTAAAAAGGTGAAGTTATAACACTGAAACACCCTCAGGAAGAGGTGCTTTAAGACATGGCTAGCTAGCTATCGGCTAAAGTCCATCCGTTGTCAAAAGTGTTTTAGTTACTTCTAAATCACTAATCCTTGTCTCCATGGCGACAAATAAAGTATGTTATTATCACTGCAGGACGAGGAATAGCTAAACATGCTTCACTACACACCGTAGCTCACCGGCGTCACAATGTAAACAAACGTCATTGGTGGATCTACACCTGACATCCACTGTAATGATACCAAGTACAGGAGCGTATCTAGTCAATACTACTATGATTACATCGATATTTTTTTGCATCACAAAATCTTTTTTCGTTTTTTAAAAATGTATGTTATGTTTATAAACTCAGGAAATATGTCCCTGGACACATGAGGACTTTGAATATGACCAATGTATGATCCTGTAACAACTTGGTATCGGATTGATACCTACATTTGTGGTATCATCCAAAACTAATGTGTAGTATCAAACAACAGAAGAATAAGTGAATATTACATTTTAACAGAAGTGTAGATAGAACATGTTAAAAAAGAAAGTAAGCAGATATTAACAGTAAATGAACAAGTAGATTATTAATTCATTTTCTACCACTTGTCCTTAATAATGTTGACAAAATAATACAATGGAAAATTATACAATTTGTTACTGCATATGTCAGCAGCTAAATTAGAAGCCTTTGTTTGCTTACCTACTAATAAAAGACAAATTGTCTTGTATGTTCACTATTTTATTTAAGGACACAATTGCAATAATAAACATATGTTTAATGTACCCCTTTTGTTAAAATAAAGCCAATAATGCCATTTTTTGTGGTGCCCTCTATTTAGAAAAGTGTCGAAAAGTACCGAAAAGTATCGAAATACATTTTGGTAACGGTACCGGTAACAAAATATTGGTATCGGGACAACACTAAAACACCATTTAACTTATTTTCATGGCATTCAATGTTAAATGTTATGGTTAAATTGTTACTTAAATGATTGCCTGTACAGTTAATAACAGGTATAATGATGGCGACAGTTTGACCCGAGTACGAACATTTTATTTTTCCGGATAGTGTTATTGTAAACAAAGCTACATAGTTTTAAAACAAAGACTTCTTTGAGCAGAAGTAGCAGCACTGCACATGTTGTCACCTTGAACGCACAACAGTTAGCATTCTAACTTGGCCTCCTCGTTTCTTTCAGTTTGTCTTCGCTGGCATCATTAACAGTGGAGTGGACAACAAAGCAGCCATGCAAGATGCTACTCCACTCCCGTGTCATCCTTCACCGCCTCATACTCTACTTTTTTTCCCCTCCAAGCTCACTGTGGGTGCTTCACTAATAGGAGGCCGCTATTGAGTTTTAAAAAAGAGGCAGGAAACCGATCGCACTTGTGGCTAGAGGAAGGCGAGCGGGGAATTAACATCGCCATTGACCCATTGACTAAAGTAACCGCGCGTTTCATTCATTCCACTTAATCCATCATACGCAATGGTGTGCCTGAACCCTGACCTGGAAGAAAGTCATGGTGGAGCCCCCGTGCATGGTGCCGTACTCTATGGCCGTCTGATCGGCCAGGTCGTCCACCGACTCGATGGGCACCTCCATCCGCTGAACGGTCAGGAAGGCGGCCAGGTTGGCGGTGTAGGAGGAGACGATGATTAAGGTAAAGGCCCACCTGTGGAGGACAGTCGAGAATTCATGTTGGGCTTTGCTATACATCTTAAAATGGAGCCTGGAGTTTTTGCCGACTTGCATAAAGACGCGGGCGCTCTAAGTTTGATCATTTGGATTTTTTCAGTTAGTAGGCTAACCTAGTGTGTTGTTGCTGTGAAAATATGACTGCAATGTCAGCACATTTATTGACCAAAATCACTGCATATTTTCTCTACTAGGGTTGCACGGTATCAGAAATCAGAAATACTTTATTAATCCCTGGGGGAAATTAAGATTTTCAGCACAATCCCATTCAAGATCAGACAAACATTACAGGGAGACAGAACAGGATCGCTGACGGGTCTGCCAACTTCCGGCGCCCCTTACAAAAAAGGTGAGAAACAGGTAAACACTGGGGGGGGTGAGGAAAAAAAATCAAAAAAATCAGTCTAAGCCTGGACCCCTGGAGAGGGGGTCCAGACTGAGGCCAATGAAGAAAAAAAACCTCAAAGCCATAGCACACATAAGCATGTGTGTAAGAGGGAAACTTCAAACACAAAGGACATTAAAGACATTAAAAGAGCAGAGCTGACATAACCAGCCACTTCTACATACAGCTCAAAAGTAACAATAATAAACATATGTTTAATGTACTCTTAGATTTTTTGTTAAAATAAAGCCCATCCATCCATCCATCCATCTTCTTCCGCTTATACCAGGTCGGGTCGCGGGGGCAGCAGTGTAAGTAGGGAAGCCCAGACTTCTCTCTCCCCAGCCACTTCGTCCAGCTCTTACCGGGGGATCCCGAGGTGTTCCCAGGCCAGCCGGGAGACATAGTCTTCCCAACGTGTCCTGGGTCTTCCCCGTGGCCTCCTACCGGTCGGACGTGCCCTAAACACCTCCCTAGGGAGGCGTTAAAATAAAGCCAATAATGCAATTTTTTTGTGGTCCCCTTTATTTAGAAAAGTATCGAAAAACATTTTGGTACCGGTACCAAAATATTGGTATCGAGAAAACCCTATTCTCTACTGTTCGCATTATAATGTTACTGTTATTATGTAGAAATATGTGGAAATAATGACAATTGTATGCTTAACTGCGTAATGTTGGTTATAGAGAAAATTAGAATTCTTTATTGAATCAAAAATATTGAAATTCTATTATATGGTGCATTTGCAAACAGCTAAATTTTTTTCAAAAAGCAACAGTTATTCTTTAAAAAAGAGGAGAAATACAACCTTGGAAGGAAATTTTTACTTAAAACATTTGTACGCACGTACAACACTTGCAACCTTTAGTATATCAATATTTGGAGTTACATTATGGAATGGATGAAGCAAAGAAACAAACAGTGTACTAATATGATCCAATTTAAGAAAATGAAAGCATAAATAAAGTGTTAAAGTACAAGGTTAAAAATCCGGAAAAATTAAAAAAATTGAATACTAAAATTATTACTATTCACGAGAACGGTGAATATTATTTATTTATTTAACCTTTAGAATATCTTGGGTTTTTGTCCTTCGAAGTCAATTATTTCTATATTTTTAACCAACATTTGGTTGTGTTACTCTGAATACAATCATTATTAAAGTTAAAGTACCAATGATTGTCACACACACACTAGGTATGGTGAAATTTGTCCTCTGCATTTGACACATCACCCTTGATCACCCCCTGGGAGGTGAGGGGAGCAGTGAGCAGCAGCGGTGGCCGTGCCCGGGAATCATTTTTGGTGATTTAACCCCCAATTCCAACCCTTGATGCTGAGTGTCAAGCAGGGAGGTAACGGCTCCCATTTTTATAGTCTTTGGTATGACTCGGCCGGGGTTTGAACTCACAACCTACCCATCTCAGGGCGGACACTCTAACCACTAGGCCACTGAGTTGGTTCTTACTAAGCAGTGTTGCTACAGTTAGCTTGAAAAACTAATCTGATTAATGACTAATGATTACTCCTTTAGAAAGTAACTTAGTTACTTTACTGATTAGTTGATTTTAAAAGTAAGTAAGTTAGATTAAAAGTTACTTTATTAGTTACGTTCGGCAATGCAGCTACCGACATTAACCCCGCCGCCTCAACATAAAAATGACAAGCGGTTTTGCCAGTAATCACGTTATTTATCAACAACTGCACTTAACATAAAAACGTATTTTACATATTCAAAAAATAAATAATGACAGTCTTTCTTTACTGGACATGCTTCAGTAGAAGCATTTAAGTCCCATCTTAAAACTCATTTGTGTACTCTAGGCTTTAAATAGACCCCCCTTTTAGACCAGTTGATCTGCCATTTATTTTCTGCTCAGCCCCCCTCTCCTTCGTGGAGGGGGGGGCAGATTAGGTGACCACAGATAAAGTGCTAGCTGTCCAAAGTCGGGACCCAGGGTAGACCACTCATCTGTGCATCAGTTGGGGACGTCTCTGCGCTGCTAACTTGTCTCCACTCAAGATGATCTCCTGCTGGCCCCACTATGGACTGGACTCTCACACTATTAACTAGATCCACCATGGACTGGACTCTCACACTATTATGTTAGATCCACTATGGACTGTACTCTCACACTATTATGTCGGATCCACTACGAACAGGACTCTCACACTATTATGTCAGATCCACTATGGACTGGACTCTCACACTATTATGTTAGATCCACTATGGACTGGACTCTTGACACTATTATGTTAGATCCACTATGGACTGGACTCTCACACTATTAACTAGATCCACTATGGACTGGACTCTCACACTTATGTTAGATCCACCATGGACTGGACTCTCACACTAGTATGTTAGATCCACTATGGACTGGATTCTCACTATTATGTTAGATCCACTATCCACTATGTGGGCTCTGTACCGAGGATGTCGTTGTGGCTTGTACAGCCCTTTGAGACACTTGTGATTTAGGGCTATATAAATAAACATTGATTGATTGATTGGACTGGACTATCACTATTATGTTATATCTACTATGGACTGGACTCTCACTACTATGTTAGATCCACTATGGACTGAACTCTCACACTATTATGTTAGATCCACTATGGACTGGACTCTCACACTATTATGTTAGATCCACTAAGGATTGGACTCTCACACTATTATGTTAGATCCACTATGGACTGGATTCTCACTATTATGTTAGATCCACTATGGACTGGACTCTCACACTAGTATGTTAGATCCACTATGGACTGGATTCTCACTATTATGTTAGATCCACTATGGACTGGACTCTCACACTATTATGTCGGATCCACCATGGACGGGACTGTCACACTATTATGTCAGATCCACTATGGACTGGACTCTCAAACTATTATGTTAGATCCACTATGGACTGGACTCTTGACACTATTATGTTAGATCCACTATGGACTGGACTCTCACACTATTATGTTAGATCCACTATGGACTGGACTCTCACTTTTATGTTAGATCCACTATGGACTGGACTGTCACACTATTATGTTAGATCCACTATGGACTGGATTCTCACTATTATGTTAGATCCACTATGGACTGGACTATCACTATTATGTTAGATCTACTATGGACTGGACTCTCACTACTATGTTAGATCCACTATGGACTGGACTCTCACACTATTATGTTAGATCCACTATGGACTGGACTCTCACACTATTATGTTAGATCCACTAAGGACTGGACTCTCACACTATTATGTTATATCCACTATGGACTGGATTCTCACTATTATGTCAGATCCACTATGGACTGGACTCTCACACTAGTATGTTAGATCCACTATGGACTGGATTCTCACTATTATGTTTGATCCACTATGGACTGGACTATCACTATTATGTTAGATCCACTATGGACTGGACTCTCACACTATTATGTCAGATCCACTATGGACTGGACTCTCACACTATTATGTTAGATCCACTATGGACTGGACTCTCACACTATTATGTTAGATCCACTATGGACTGGACTCTCACACTATTATGTTAGATCCACTATGGACTGGACTCTGACACTATTATGTTAGATCCACTATAGACTGGACTCTCACACTATTATGTTGGATCCACTATGGACGGGACTCTCACACTATAATGTCAGATCCACTATGGACTGGACTCTCACACTATTATGTTAGATCCACTATGGACTGGACTCTCACACTATTATGTTAGATCCACTATGGACTGGACTCTCACTATTATGTTAGATCCACTATGGACTGGACTCTCACTATTATGTTAGATCCACTATGGACTGGACTCTCACAATATCATGCTAAATCCACTATGGACTGGACTCTCACACTATTATGTTAGATCCACTATGGACTGGACTCTCACACTATTATGTTAGATCCACTATGGACTGGACTCTCACAATATTATGTCAGATCCACTATGGACTGGACTCTCAAACTATTATGTTAGATCCACTATGGACTGGACTCTCACACTATTATGTTAGATCCACTATGGACTGGACTCTCACACTATTATGTTAGTTCCACTATGGACTGGACTCTCACATTATTATGTTAGATCAACTATGGACTGGACTCTGACTATTATGTTAGATCCACCATGGACTGGACTTTCACTATTATGTTAGATCCACTATGGACTGGACTCTCACACTATTATGTTAGATCCACTATGGACTGGACTCTCACACTATTATGTCAGATCCACTATGGACTGGACTCTCACACTATTATGTCAGATCCACTATGGACTGGACTCTCACACCATTATGTTAGATCCACTAAGGACTGGACTCTCACACTATTATGTTAGATCCACTATGGACTGGACTCTGACACTATTATGTTAGATCCACTATGGACTGGACTCTCACACTATTTTGTTAGATCCACTATGGACTGGACTCTCACACTATTATGTCAGATCCACTATGGACTGGACTCTCACACTATTATGTTAGATCCACTATGGACTGGACTCTCACACTATTATGTTAGATCCACTATGGACTGGACTCTCACAATATTATGCTAGATCCACTATGGACTGGACTCTCACACTATTATGCTAGATCCACTATGGACTGGACTCTCACACTATTATGTTAGATCCACTATGGACTGGACTCTCACAATATTATGTCAGATCCACTATGGACTGGACTCTCAAACTATTATGTTAGATCCACTATGGACTGGACTCTCACACTATTATGTTAGATCCACTATGGACTGGACTCTCACACTATTATGTTAGTTCCACTATGGACTGGACTCTCACATTATTATGTTAGATCAACTATGGACTGGACTCTGACTATTATGTTAGATCCACCATGGACTGGACTTTCACTATTATGTTAGATCCACTATGGACTGGACTCTCACACTATTATGTTAGATCCACTATGGACTGGACTCTCACACTATTATGTCAGATCCACTATGGACTGGACTCTCACACTATTATGTCAGATCCACTATGGACTGGACTCTCACACCATTATGTTAGATCCACTAAGGACTGGACTCTCACACTATTATGTTAGATCCACTATGGACTGGACTCTGACACTATTATGTTAGATCCACTATGGACTGGACTCTCACACTATTTTGTTAGATCCACTATGGACTGGACTCTCACACTATTATGTCAGATCCACTATGGACTGGACTCTCACACTATTATGTTAGATCCACTATGGACTGGACTCTCACACTATTATGTTAGATCCACTATGGACTGGACTCTCACAATATTATGCTAGATCCACTATGGACTGGACTCTCACACTATTATGCTAGATCCACTATGGACTGGACTCTCACACTATTAACTATATTCACCCGACGTCCATTGCACCGGTCGCCCAGGGGGGGTCCCCACATCTGCGGTCCCCTCCAAGGTTTCTCATTGTCCCATTGGGTTGAGTTTTTTCTTGCCCTGATGTGGGATCTGAGCCGAGGATGACGTTGTGGCTTGTACAGCCCTCTGAGACACTCGTGATTTAAGTAAACTTTGATTGATTGATTGACATAAATACTTGTATTATCTTCCATCCATCCATTTTCTACCGCTTGTCCCTTTTGGGGTTGCGGGGGGTGCTGGAGCCTATCTCAGCTGCATTCGGGCGGAAGGCGGCGTACACTCTGGACAAGTCGCCACCTCATCACAGGGCCAACACTTTATGTTATGTTAAATTTGAGTCTCTATTACCAGCTGGCTTCAATGACAACACACAAACCACTTTCACTTTCTCCACCAATCACGCTCAAGGCGAGGTGCATTCAGGAACATTGGAAACTCTGAGCGTCAACATTAGGAAATGCAACATTAGCGTTACAGTGTGTATGTGAACATTGACAAAGTACACAATAGCGCTTCTTGATAACTACAACATCTCTCATCTTTTCATGGGGTGCCAAATGTGAAAGTTCAGTTACACTTTTCTAGCAGATATATATGTCTCAGATTTAACCCACTTTTCTCACATTTAGCTACCGTATTTTTCGGAGTATAAGTCGCTCCGGAGTATAAGTCGCACCGGCCGAAAATGCATAATAAAGAAGGAAAAAAACATATAAGTCGCAGTGGCGTATAAGTCGCATTTTTTGGGGAAATGTATTTGATAAAACCCAACACCAAGAATAGACATTTGAAAGGCAATTTAAAATAAATAAAGAATAGTGAACAACAGGTTGAATAAGTGTACGTTATATGACGCATAAATAACCAACTGAGAACGTGCCTGGTATGTTAACGTAACATATTATGGTAAGAGTCATTCAAATAACTATTACATATAGAACATGCTATACGTTTACCAAACAATCTGTCACTCCTAATCGTTAAATCCGAAAAAAATCTTGTACGTCTAGTCTCTTACGTGAATGAGCTAAATAATATTATTTGATATTTTACGGTAATGTGTTAATAATTTCACACATAAGTCGCTCCTGAGTATAAGTCGCACCCCCAGCCAAACTATGAAAAAAACTGCGACTTATAGCCCGAAAAATACGGTAATTAAAAAAAAAAAAAATCACATTTAAGTTTGAATTAAATGTCTCTAAATATTATATTGAAATGTTAAATCTAAACCTAAATGTTAAATATAAATATATATGCTAGATATAAATCTATATGTTGAATCTTAACCGAAATGTTCAATCTAAACCTAAATGTTAAATATAAATATATATGCTAGATATAAATATATATCCATCCATCCATTTTCTACCGCTTGTTAAATATAAATCTATATGTTGAATCCTAACCTAAATGTTAAATCTAAACCTAAATATTAAATATAAATGGTGGATATAAATCTATATATTGAATGTTAACCTAAATGTTAAAACTAAACCTAAATGTTGAATCTAAAGCTAAATGTGAGCACTAAATGTTGAATGTGAGCACACGATGTTAAACCTAAATCTTAACTCTAAACCTAAATATTAAATCTAAATGTGAGCGCTAAATCTCTTGCCAAGCTTAAAGATGAATAGGATGTCAATATTCCACCAAGCTCTTGCCTCTCAGCCGCAAAGCCGCGCCTACACTCCTACTACACTTTTCTTACTACGGAAGAGAAGGAAACATGACATATGCTTAATGACAAATAATGCCAATAAAGTTCCATATTTAAAAATGATACACTCAAAGACGTCGACGCTGCACTTCCGCGTTTGACACTGAATGGAATTGAGAAAACTGAGTTAAATCTGAGAAAAGTAGGTTAAATCGGAGAAGTATATCTGCTGGAAAAATATGACTGTACGTTTACATTTGGCAACCCATATCTTTTGGCAGAGAAATACCAGCATATCACGGTCGGAGCTAATTAACCGAATGAAGCCAGACTAACCAAACTCCGCTGACACAGCGTGTGGAGAGAGCCCTGGGAGCGATGGTGGACCCTTGCTGCATGAAGCCTCCGACGGGAAACCACAAGCTGTTGCCGAGGGAGTACTGGTTGATGAGCAGGTTGCAGCGGCCCTTTAGGCAGGGGTGGGGGTTGTACCACTCGTAAGGCGTCAATCTGGGGGATAAGATGTTGGCGGTTAGTGGGACCACAGTAGAGCAGGGTTGTCAAACTTGTTTTCACTGAGGGCCACGTCGCAGTTATGGCTGCCTATAGAGGGCCGTGTTTATCTGTGAGTAATACAAAACCCAAAAGCAGTGAAGTTGGCACGTTGTGTAAATGGTAAATAAAAACAGAATACAATGATTTGTGAATCCTTTTCCAACCTATATTCAATTGAATAGACTGCAGAGACAAGATACTTAACGTTCAAACTGGAAAACTTTATTTTCTGCAAGTATTAGCTCATTTGGAATTGGATGCCTGCAACATGTTTCAAAAAAGCTGGCACCAGTGTCAAAAAAGACTGAGAAAGTTGAGGAATGCTCATCAAACACTTATTTGGAACATCCCACAGGTGAACGGGCCCATTGGGAACAGGTGGGTGCCATGATTGGGTATAAAAGCAGCTTCCATGAAATGTTCAGTCATTCACAAACAAGGATGGGGCGAGGGTCACCACTTTGTCAACAAATACTTGATCATTTCGCGATATTGCCATATTTTTGCTGAAAGGATTTAGTAGAGAACAACGACGATAAAGTTCGCAACTTTTGGTCGCTGCTAAAAAAAAAAACTTGTCTATACCGGAAGTAGCGTGACGTCACAGGAGGAAGGGCTGCTCACATTTCCCTATTGTTTACAATGCAGCGAGAGAGATTCGGACCGAGAAAGCGACGCTTTAATTAATTTGAGCGAGGATGAAAGATTTGTGGATGAGGAACATGAGAGTGAAGGACTAGAGTGCAGTGCAGGACGTATCTTTTTTCGCTCTGACCGTAACTTAGGTACAAGGGTTCATTGGATTCCACACTTTCTCCTTTTTCTATTGTGGATTACGGATTTGTATTCTAAACCACCTCGGGTACTATATGCTCTTGAAAATGAGAGTCGAGAACACATTGGGTACCAATACTTCCGTTGCCGCCGTGACGTCACGCGCATACGTCATCATACATAGACGTTTTCAACCGGAAGTGTGGCGGGACATTTAAAATTGCACTTTATAAATTAACCTGGCCGTTTTGGCATGTGTTGCAATGCTAAGATTTCATCATTGATATATAAACTATCAGACTGCGTGGTCGGTAGTAGTGGGTTTCAGTAGGCCTTTAACTGCTGTGTGTATTTGTTGTGTTTTCATGGCTCGTTGTATTGGTTCTGTTATTCCCCTGATGGACGGTACGGTTATGTTTCTTTATTTCGAGTTTTGCTATTGTTTTTTTTCTTGTTTCCTTTTCCTTGTTATTCCAATTTTTGATGGCCCAAGTTGAATATTGGTTGGTGAGTGCATTTTTTGATGTGTTTCTCTTCCTTATTGTTTGTCTTCTTCCTCTGTTATGATGTTGGCTCATTTATAGAGCCTCCTCACAACGGATAATGTGTGTGCTGTGGGATGTTTGGAGGTCCGGAGTAAATATATTGTCCGTGCACATTGATGTTTTGGCTTCTGTCATCTTAGCGCTGGATTTTCAAGTCCAAAATCTTGTAGTCCTGTCTATTTCCTCTTCTTGTGTGAATTTTATGTTTCTCGTCTTTTCTATGCTGTTGAGGTGGTCTGTAAGGTCCAATGAACTCACCTTTGGCAGGAATAACAGCTTAATTTTTTACTGCTAAAAACAGTGGTATTGTTTTTCCATTTTTTTTATATGCTGTAAAAAAACCCGCTGCTTTTACTGTAAAATTCTGGGGACTGAGCTGCCAGTTTTTAAAGTAAACTTTTAATATTTTTTTTACAGCTTATGTAAAAAAATATATTGTTAATGTAATATATAGAGTACAGGCCAAACGTTTGGACACACCTTCTCATTCAATGCATTTTCTTTATTTTCATGACGTATTTACATTGTAGATTGTCACTGAAGGCATCACAACTATGAATGAACACATGTGGAGTTATGTACTTAAAAAAAAAAAGGTGAAATAACTGAAAACATGTTTCATATTCTAGTTTCTTCAAAATAGCCACGGTTTGCTCCGATTACTTTTTCGCACACTTTTGGCATTCTCTCGATGAGCTCAGAAAGGTAGTCACCTGAAATGGTTTTCACTTCACAGGAGTGCTTGAAGCTCATGGAGAGAATGCCAAGAGTGTGTGAAAAAGTAATCAGAGCAAAGGGTGGCTATTTTGAAGAAACTAGAATATAGAACATGTTTCCAGTTATTTCACCTTTTTTTGTTAAGTACATAACTCCACATTTGTTCATTCATAGTTGTGATGCCTTCAGTGACAATCTACAATGTAAATAGTCATGAATATAAAGATCAACTCTCAAGTTGTGTGGTTGTCAACTGTCGAGTTGTGTGGTCGTCAACTGTCGAGTTGTGTGGTCGTCAACTGTCGAGTTGTGTGGTCATCAACTGTCGAGTTGTGTGGTCATCAACTGTCGAGTTGTGTGGTCATCAACTGTCGAGTTGTGTGGTCATCAACTGTCGAGTTGTGTGGTCATCAACTGTCCAGGTGTGTGGTCATCAACTGTCGAGTTGTGTGGTCATCAACTGTCGAGTTGTGTGGTCATCAACTGTCGAGTTGTGTGGTCATCAACTGTCGAGTTGTGTGGTCATCAACTGTCGAGTTGTGTGGTCATCAACTGTCGAGTTGTGTTGTCATCAACTGTCGAGTTGTGTTGTCATCAACTGTCGAGTTGTGTGGTCATCAACTGTCGAGTTATGTGGTCATCAACTGTCCAGTTGTGTGGTTATCAACTGTCAAGTTGTGTGGTTATCAACTCTCAAGTTGTATGGTCATCAACTGTCAAGTTGTGTGGTCATCAACTGTCAAGATGTGTGGTCATCAACTGTCCAGTTCTGTGGTCATCAACTGTCCAGTTGTGTGGTCATCAACTGTCGAGTTGTGTGGTCATCAACTATCGAGTTGTGTTGTCATCAACTGTCGAGTTGTGTGGTCATCAACTGTCGAGTTGTGGTCATCAACTGTCGAGTTGTGTGGTCATCAACTGTCGAGTTGTGTGGTCATCAACTGTCGAGTTGTGTGGTCAACAACTGTCAAGTTGTGTGGTTATCAACTGTCAAGTTGTGTGGTTATCAACTGTCGAGTTGTGTGGTCATCAACTGTCGAGTTGTGTGGTCAACAACTGTCAAGTTGTGTGGTTATCAACTGTCAAGTTGTGTGGTTATCAACTCTCAAGTTGTATGGTCATCAACTGTCAAGTTGTGTGGTTATCAACTGTCAAGTTGTGTTTAAATTCCCCAGTTCTTTGCCCCAACTTGAAAAGGGCCCCAGTCCTTAGAACGCAAGAACAACTCAAATCTTCTCTTTTTTCCCCCTTCCAGTTTACTGTAGGGTTAATTAGAGGGTGTTTAGCTTGATAACCTTAAACCAGGGGTCGGCAACCTTTACCACTCAAAGAGCCATTTTGACGAGTTTCACAAATTAAAGATATCAATGAGAGCCGCATAACTCTTTTGAAATTTAAAATGAAATAACGCTGCATGCAAAGCTTTTTTATTACTTTTGGGCTATGTTTAGACCAGGGGTCTCAGACACACGCCCAGACCCGCACCTTATTAAAACAAATTAATGTTAGTGCGGCCCGCAAGGTTTACATTAACGGCGCTTGTCAGCACCATACTTGCCAACTCTCCCAGTCTTCCCGGGAGACACCCGGAATGTGGGGCGTGTTGGCACTGCCTTTAGCGCCCTCTACAGTCTGCGCACACAGAGTACCTGCTCGGCATCATGTTAAATGCAGCTTCTGCTTTCACATGAAAATTACAGCAAGGCATACTTAGTCAACAGTCACACAGCATACACTGACGGTGGCCGTATAAAAACAACTTTAACACAACTTTAACACTGTTACGTTACAAATATGCGCCACACTGTGAACCCACACCAAAAAAAAATGACAAACACACTTCTGGAGAACATCTGGACCGTAACACAACATAAACACAACACATCGAATACCCAGAATCCCATGCAGCCCTAACTCTTCCGGTCTACATTGTACACCCCCGCTACCACCAAACCCCGCCCACCATTGCTTTATTTTGAGTTTAAACTAATAAACAAATCATCAAAACATTGCTTTAAGTTGAACTAAGTTCATTAATCACACAAATGTAGCAGTAAATATACAGCTTAAATATTTAAGTAAAAAAGTAAATAAGCAATCTAACTGAGTATTTAAGCATAAGCCAAACATAAGCATCCACTTTGCCTTTGTTAATACTTCAAATTGATAAAGCCACTCAAAGTTGAGAGAAACACAAATTACACAGTTTGTAGCTCAAAGCAAACATTTCAAACAAAGTATTAACAAATTTAGAGCTATGAAGGAATCAATAAAGTACTATCTATCTATAGCATCCAAGTTCATTTCCTACCAGCTGCGTGTGACCAGGAACTAAGGAGTCTCTTTGGCTCTTTTCTTCTCCTAGTTGCTTGCTTTGTTTAAGCTTTTGTTTCTCTTACAAACAGACTTTTCCTTCTTACTAACAGACTTTTCCTTCTTACTTCTCCAAGACTACATGCTGCGCTGTCGGCAAAATGGCCGTCCCTGTTTGGTGATTTTTGATGTGGTTGTGTTTCTCTGCCCCCTGCAGGTCTGGAGGGGGACAGGTGGATGTTTTGAATAATACTGCTGGCAACTTAGTCCCCAGAATTTTACAGTAAAAATTATGGCAATTTTTAGAATATATTATCGTAAATTTCAAAACAGTATCTGGTGTTTTTTACGGAAAAAAATGGTAGCGTAGTCAACAGAATTTTAAAGTAAAAATTATGGCAATTTTTAGAATATATTATCGTAAATTTAAAAACAGTATCCGGTGTTTTTTAAGGAAAAAAATGGTAGCGTAGTCAACAGAATTTTACAGTAAAAATTGTGGCAATTTTTAGAACATATTATCATGAATTGAAAAACAGTATCTGTTTTTTTTTCCGACAAAAGAAAATGCTAGTCTAGTCAACAGAATTTTACAGTACAAATTATGGCAATTTTTAGAATATATTATCGTAAATTTCAAAACAGTATCTGGTGTTTTTTACGGAAAAAAATGGTAGCGTAGTCAACAGAATTTTACAGTAAAAATTATGGCAATTTTTAGAACATATCATAAATTGAAAAACAATATCTTTTTTTTTTCCATGAAAAAAAAAAGCTAGTGTAGTCAACAGAATTTTACAGTAAAAATTATGGCAATTTTTATAACATATAAATTGAAAAACAGCATCTGTTTTTTTTCACGAAAAAAATGCCAGTTTAGTCAACAGAATTTTACAGTAAAAATTATGGCAATTTTTAGAAAATATTATTGTAAATTTAAAAACAGTATCCGGTGTTTTTTACGGAAAAAATGGTAGCATAGTCAACAGAATTTTACAGTAAAAATTATGGCAATTTTTAGAACATATCATAAATTGAAAAACAGTATCTGTTTTTTTTTTCCACAAAAAAAAATGCTAGTGTAGTCAACAGAATTTTACAGTAAGAATGATGGCAATTTTTAGAACATATCATAAATTGAAAAACAGTATCTGTTTTTTTTTTCACAAAAAAAAATGCTAGTGTAGTCAACAGAATTTTACAGTAAAAATTATGGCAATTTTTAGAACATATCATAAATTGAAAAACGGTATCTGGTTTTTTTTCTTCCACAAAATAAAATATGCTAGTGTAGTCAACAGAAATTTACAGTAAAAATGATGGCAATTTTTAGAATATATTATCGTACATTTCAAAACAGTATCTGGTGTTTTTTACGGAAAAAAATGGTAGCGTAGTCAACAGAATGTTACAGTTAAAATGATGGCAATTTTTAGAATATGTTATCGTAAATTGAAAAACAGTAATACTGTTTTCTTTACGGAAAACAACTGGTAGTGAAAAAAAAAACATTAAAAAAAAAAATGATGCCTTCGCCGAATGTAAAAGCGAACTTAAATATTAATAATGATAATAATAAAATATAATTATATTGCGCGTTGGTGCAAATTGTGAAGCAAAATTAAAATTAAATCAAGAGGAAATTCATAGAGTATATGAAACTACATTCTTGGGAATAATAATTGATCATAAATTATGTTGTAAACCGCATATTGAATATATAAAGGGAAACATATCCAAATCCATTGCTATTCTTTATAGAGTAAGACACATGCTGAATAAGAAATGTCTGCATATGTTATATTATTCTTTTATTTTTCCATATTTAACATATTGTGTTGAAGTTTGGGGAAATATTTATAAAAAGAACATAGACCCAATAATTAAACTTCAAAAAAAGAGTCATTAGAACAATACACAAAGCGTGCTACTATGAACATACCAATCCATTATTTATAGGTTCTAATGTGTTAAAATTTTCAGATAGTGTTTTTAAAAAAAATGGAAATTATGTTTAGAGTAAAGAACAACAGCCTTCCAGCTTGTATTTTTAGGTTATTTAATTAAGAGGAGAAAACTATAATTTACGGGGGATATTGATTTTTGAAATAGGTAAAGTAAGAAGGAATATAAAATACAAATATATTTCAGTTTAGGAGTTAAATGGTGGAACAAGCTCAGTGATGAGTTGAAGACATGTAGTTCTTTGTTAAGGTTTAAGAAAGCCTTGAAAGGTGAAATAATTGAAAATTATAAAATATAGTAACAATTACTTTCATCCCATAGATTTTTTAAACATTGATGTTCCAGGTAATCTTATTTTCAGTGAATGTATAGGATAGGCAAATATAAACTTTGGCTTCAGCCTATTCCTTTTTCTGTCATTCTTTTTCTTTTCTTTTTGTGTGTAAATGTGTAAGATTGTTAAATATGTATAATCTGTACTGTTAAACCGGTCACACAAAATGGTTGATGGTTGATTATAGACCGAAATACACTTATTTCATTTCATTTAATCTAGGAATTAGGCAAATTGAATGTGGTGTTTGGAAAAGTGGGTAAATCCTTTTGAAAAAAGACACACAGTTAGTGAAATTGTGTGTAAGCAAATGGAAAAAAACTAATATGAGTTCATGTTGGTTGGTTGAGCAACAGTTATGTGTGACCAGCAGGTGTCAGTGTTGAACTAAAAAAAAGCCAGCAGAGGCAAAACAGTATGTCTTTCTCTGTGGTGGGCATGATCACCTGCAGAGATGGAAGAGGATTAAAAACATCTGTCTCCAGTAGAACCAACCGTACTAGTACGTTGCTGCTCTCTGACCTCCCTGCCTTTTTTTTTTTGTCTTTTCTCTCAGGGGTGCATTTGTGTACCTGGCCACCAGGAAGAGGACACAGCTAACAGCCAGGTAGGCCAGCAGCATGAAGAGCCACACACCCGGGGAGAAGGGGTCCAGGAAGGAGAAATAACCTGGTCGACGACCCTGAAAAACACACGGGACAGAGTTAAGTAACTATCCAATGCATCGGGGGCCAAAAGAGCGTGGCAGTAAACAGTGGTCGTTGGATGCGATAAGCTGATACAATTATAGAGCCTCTTGTTTGCACACAGTGTACACATTCACACCAGCAGTTATAAACACAGGGTCTCACATGGATTGTAAACAGTGAAGTGGTGCTGAATGTAGATATAAGATCGTTTATTCCCAGGACACAGGCAGTAAAAACGGAAATTAATGCAATTAGTGACAAGTCCTAAACACTACACTACAACAACTCAAAGCCACTGCATTTATTATCATGTTATTATATATTGATTTAGATTAAACTCTTATGTTGGAAACATTGTTTTTCTGAGTCATACTGGCATAATTGCGATGATCCGTTGCCCGGATCGTGTTTTGTTTTAGTTTAAGACTCTCTTAGTTCTGTTTCAGCACCCCTGGGATTGTGTTTCTTGGTTGCCATGGGTGCTGATTATTTTCACCTGCCTCCGATCAGTGTTCGGGACGCTTCCCTGTTCCCGGGCACTAATCAGAGAGCTATTTATTCCTGCCTTTCGCCACACTCGATCTGGCTGTTTTGTTTGCTTCATGCAACATCCATCCATCCATCCATCCATCCATCCATTTTCTTCCGCTTATCCGAGATCAGGTCGCGGGGGCAGCAGACTAATCAGAGAAGACCAGACTTCCCTCTTCCCAGCCACTTCGTCCAGCTCCTCCCGGGGGATCCCGAGGCGTTCCCAGGCCAGACGGGAGACATAGTCTTCCCAACGTGTCCTGGGTCTTCCCCTCGGCCTCCTGCCGGTCGGACATGCCCCAAACACCTCCCTAGGCAGGTGTTCGGGTGGCATCCTGAGCAGATGCCCGAACCACCTCATCTGGCTCCTCTCCATGTGGAGGAGCAGCGGCTTTACTTTGAGCTCCTCCCAGATGACAGAGCTTCTCACCCTATTTCTAAGGGAGAGCCCCGCCACCCGGCGGAGGAAACTCATTTCGGCCGCTTGTACCCGTGATCTTGTCCTTTCGGTCATAACCCAAAGCTCATGACCATAGGTGAGGATGGGAATGTAGATCAACCGGTAAATTGAGAGCTTTGCCTTCGGGCTCAGCTCCTTCTTCACCACAACAGATCGATACGGTGTCCGTATTACTGAAGACGCCGCACCGATCCACCTGTCGATTTCACGATCCACTCTTCCGCCACTCGTGAGCAAGACTCCGAGGTACTTGAACTCTTCCACTTGGGGCAAGATCTCCTCCCCAACTTGGAGATGGCACTCCACCCTTTCCCGGGCGAGAACCATGGACTCGGACTTGGAGGTTCATGCAACATTACGTTGGTAAATCTTAGCTTCTGAATGATGTTTTTATACTAAGCTTTCCCGCTAGCTTTTTCCTTAGCTTCCCGTACTATCGGCATGCTTTACTGTACTTTCGTATTTTGCCTGATTTGTGGATAATGAATCATTGTCCTACCTGCACGCTGCTTCCGTAGTTCCGTCTGCATCTTGGGGAAACGATCCGCGAATAACCATGCAACCACCCAACCGTAACAATAATATTGGTACCTCCATTTCTTTATTATTGTGAGTCATTTAGTTAATAACCTCTTAAGCCTGGCTGAGTTGTGTCATTGTTACCATGGTTACTATAGTAACAATTACCATAACCAATATAACCACGTAACCCCATGATCGTCAGGTATAACCTCTTAAGCGAAGCCAAGTTTTGCAAAACGGAAGACATGAGTTCAGGCCACCAGCATCAAAAAGAAATGTACCGTCCAAGTCTAGAATATGTAATTAATAACTAACTTTTAAACTATTCACCACTACAAATGGTGAAATGGTACACACTAGGGATGTCGCGGTATGACAATTTCTTATCACGGTTATTGTGACCAAAATGATCTTGGTTGTCATTATTATTGCGGTATTTTCAAAAAGTACTTATACTGAAATCTTTTAACCAAGTTCTACTTAAAACAAAACAAAACACAAAAACACATTCAAAATGATTTTGTTTGTAGAAGAAACATCATTGTAGATACAACTGTTGAATTGATTGTGCATATGATAGCAACACAATCATTATAAAGAAGTAATATGACAGAAAAACAAATAAATAAATAAAATAAATGTGAACATTGTGCAAGTTAGCACTTTAACAGTTCAGTTCAGTTTCAGTTTATTTCAAACATGCACAATGTAATGCATCACATATTTCCAGTTGTTATATTACAGCAGGTCCGAAAAGGAGAAGAAAGAAGCAGAGCTGATTTAATCCTACCCCTTTTCATATAACAGCAATTTTATCCAATGTCCTTGTTTTCTGTTTGTAACAGAACAGTGAATAAATAAATAAATAATAAATAATATACCAGAGTAAGTAAATAAGTATTAAATATATAAATAATCATTATCTAAAAAAAAAAGGTTCAATATGTTCACCATAATTGTTCGTCTTTGTACTTTGTGAACACTTGTAGTCTGAACACTGTCGTAAACTGAACTATATTGCTGCTTTGTTTGATTTCTTTGCTTAACCCATAAAAACAAATGTAAGAATTTGGCAAGGGGGCACTTGATGGCCATAAGACGTAACTGCACTTTTTGTCCATATAGATACAGTGTTCAAAGTGTTGTTGGTCAACAAAAACAAACAGAAGTGATACCTCTCACATCAAACACACAATCTTCGCAGCCTGTGTTCAATTGGATGAGATGACAAAACATTATAGGTAGTATTGATGTTATATGAACACTGATACAGTTTGCAGTTAAATAAAGGACAAGTGAGCATCCCAGTCAACAAACTAAAGACTTTATAAACAAGTTGAGGCAACGTTTTCCGACACATCGCCTGCTGCGTGTTTCCTCATGTCATTAACTCTCAATCACAGCAGCTGATGGCTGCTGTATTTAAAAAATAAAAGCAACATCAAATAGTTTTCTCCTTTGCTGTATACTTTTAGTGTGGGACAAGTGCGTCTGTCTCCAATATTGTCCACACCTGTCTCCATCTAAAAACAGCAGTACGCTCTTAAATGCACGGCGAGACTCCACGGAAAGAAGGCGAGGGAAAATGAAGTTAAACCAAGGGGAAATCGCAAAGTCTGTGTAGTTGTGTTCCGCCATGTTTTTTCAAGCCGAACAACGCGAGTGCGCATGCGCCAGCGGTGCTCTAACGCCATTTCCAGGAAATCAGCAGTGTTGCCTAAAATGCATTAATAAATGACGGTTTTTCGGTAATTACAAATTTAAACGATATTACTAACAGTGCGGAATTTTACCGATGTAATGATGTTATTCCCTGGCCTTTAACACTCTGTGATCTCCATCCTGCTACAGCGTCCCATAATGCACCTGCTGTGAACCTGTTTCTCTGTTTTTTTGTTTTTTTTTATCGTGCTCTGTTTGTGTTGTGTTGTGTTTGCTCGTTTTTCTTGTGTTATCTTTTAACCTACCTATTGTACAGCACTTTAGCTACCCCTGTGGTAAATTTTAAATGTGCTTTATAATTAAAGTTGATTTGATTTGATTTGATTTGATGTTCATCGTTAGATCCCTAGTAAACACAATCGTATCATCCATAGTTTTTGGAGCCTTTTTTCCAGAAAGCTAAAGACCGGAGGGGCCGTACTTCTAACTTCAGTATTTTGTATATTCCGTAGAACCTGTGTCCTCTACGGCAGTGGTCTCCAACCTTTTTGTAACTGTGGACCCGTCAACGCTTGAAAATGTGTCCCACGGACATATATTTTTTTTTTTTTTGTCATAAAAAAATACAATCATGTGTGTTTACGGACCGTATCCCTTCAGACTGTATTGATCTATATTGATATATAATGTAGGAACCAGAAATATAAAAAAAAAAAAATCAAAAAAAAAATCCATCCATCCATCCATCCATCCATCCATCCATCCATCCATTTTCTACCGCTTATTCGCTTCGGGGTCGCGGGGGGTGCTGGAGCCTATCTCAGCTACAATCGGGCGGAAGGCGGGGTACACCCTGGACAAGTAATTATTATTATATTTTTATTTTTATTTCTTGTGCGGTCCGGTACCAATCGATCCACGGACCGGTGGTTGGGGACCACTGCTCTACGGTATACATTTAATTTGGGTCTATTTCTTTTGTCAGAGTAAAGCCTGACACTCTTGTGTCATGTAACTTGCTTAGGCAAAAACGTCTTGTCCCCTACCCCTGCGCACCTTCCCACAAGGCTTACATCCATCTTCCAAAAATCCTAAATCCGTGTCCCTGGCGACGCAGAACCCAAAGCTGCAATTGGTCAGTTTTTGCCAAAGAGGGTCCCTGAACACAGGGCAGACTTTGTGCTTGAAATGCACAAATTATTGTATGAAATAAAACAACAGTGATTCAACATTTGCATGGAAACCAATATTGTGTACTTATTATATCAGTGCACCCTAAAAATAATTACTTAATGTGTCGTTTTTCAGCTTATAGTGTTGTTGTTGCTTCCGGAAGAAGTCACAAATTACAATACTCTTTTTAATTTTTATTGCCAATTTTGTACTTACAACAGGTGTAATTCCGACACATCTTCTTTCTAATGCACACACAACACTTCTCATTCTCCGTCAATGATCTTTCAGGCATGGTATGTTTACAAAGATTTGTAAACTCTGAACATGACAGTTTTGTTTACATGATAGCTCTCTCTTGTCCCATGTTCCAAACAACCGAATAGCGTTGCAAACAATAATAACATCCTTTTGCCGCGACTCGTTCAGAATTTGCACAGGCCATCTTCACAAAGGTATTTTCCTGTGGTTTATAAATAAAACGTCCATTAAAAATACACTGATGACTCTGAATGATAAGTTCCAGTGTAGACAAAGATGTCAATATTCAGGTTCTCGTCTATTGTCACTCTTCACAAGAAGGAAATACAGTATCTCGTTAACAACAGCTGCAGTCGCTCCTCCCGGAAACACTGGCCCTTTGTGCTTTGGAAGATAATTACAAGTTTGGCGCCACCCCCCACAAAAGAAGTATAAATTAAACAAGTTGCCGTCAGAGGGGACGCAAGCTACAAAAAAGTTTTTTTTTCTGCAAAAAAGCTAGTCAACAATCATCTCTAAGACAGCACTCTTATGTTTTTAAGAATCTGAGTCGCGCACAAGTTTTTTGAACTGAACTCGCGGGCCACCATTTAAATAGCCCAAATAATAAAAGAGAGGAACTAAAATGGAACCTTTTAGGAACACTACTAGTACAACAAAATAAGTTGAACAAATGACTACGCACTGCCTCTAAAATAAACAAGCTGCAGCAACACCTCAGTTCCATAAATCACATTACTAAAAAAATGTGCAACTGCCAAAATAGAGAGGACTTAAAGGGGTGCATTGAGGGATGCTTCAGTCACGTAAATCACAAGGTTGAATCCCAGTGTTAAATGCTTGCTAGTGATGTGTATTTCTGGTCTTGTCATCCTCGTCCGGACAGAAGGGTGACACGGCAGACGCTTTACTGAACCAAAAGTTGCTTTGTTACAAGCGAGCGTCATTATACAGGACTGCAGTACCTGGAGGAGGTCAAGTCAAAAAAAGTAGGGACTCCTAAGTTGGAGGAGCCGAACCACAGTCTTATATTCCTTCTTTCTCTGTCTGAGTGTGTGTTAATTCAGGAGAGTACAACCTGACCTTGTAAGGAGATGTCCGTGTGTAAGTGAATGGGAAGACAACAGATGTATACCATAACTTGTAGGTTGACGTTAAGATAACATTGAGTCCCTCCTCCAGGATAGAGCTATCACTTTGGCATTCCGAAATCTGAATTTATTGCCTCTTCTCGAGAGAGAGTTAACCCAGTCCACATACGAATGTCCAAGCAAGGCTCCGTAATTTATTACGGGATCAACCCTTATTTACTTAAACCTGCTTTCTCCAAGTTGAATATAAACATTCACCATATGTAGAACATGATATGAGGAAATTAATTCACTTCACTAGCAAGGTTAAAATGTCAATGCAATGATCTGCCAACCTGCTTACGCAGCAGTGGAGATTGTGAGCAGCACCAAGTTCCTGGGGGTGCAGATAACTGACAATATGACCTGGTCCCTATACACCGGAGCTCTTGTAAAAAGAGCTCAGCAGCACATGCACTTTTTGCGTCGGATGAAAAGAGCACAGCTCCCTCCCCCCATTCTCACCACATTCTACAGAGGCACTATAGAGAGCCTACTGACCAACTGCATCTCTGTCTGGACTGGAGTCTGCAATGCCTCAGACTGGAAGTATCTGCAGAGAGTGGTGAGGACGGCAGAAAAGATCATCAGGACTCCTCTTCCTCCTATCCAGGAGGGCTCAGAAAATCTGTGGAGACTCCTCCCACCCCCACCAAGGACTGTTTTCACTGCTGGACTCTAGAAAGAGGTTCCGTAGCCTCCGTAGCAGAACCTCCAGGTTCTGTAACAGCTTCTTCCCTCGGACCATAAGACTCTTGAACGCATCATAATAATCCCCTCAATTGGCCTGCTCTATCGACTGTTATGTACTGTATAATCAAAGCAGCTGGAATAGGGTTCGTAAACGCTGTAGCAGACCATAGGGACTACATGGGTTCATTCCTAGTATCTTATATCCATAACCAACAGCCATTGTCGTCTTAATGGAACCAAATACTAGCAAATCACTTATTGACGTCTGTGTGTTGTATTGGACAGCTGACTAAACATTGTCAGAGGAATATGAGGCAGCTCGCAAAGCGATGCACCATCTGTTTGGTAATCATTAAAGAGGGTCAGTGGGACAGTTTAGGCCAACACAGGGGGCAACTGTTGTGTTTATGAGGACGCAATTGTGTCGAATCATGCGCTAATATGTTGCCGGGACCCTGGTGAAATTAAATGTGCTCCAAGAGGGTGAAATTATTTGTTCCAGGATTTGTTATGATCAGTTCAGTGATGCTGAGCCAGTAATCGCTAACATTTAAGCCCGGCAAGACAAGGAAAGGTGTTACTTTTTACATTTTTTAAGGGCTGATTGTAAAAAATACGTTGTGTGACAGGGCGTGGTAGACTGACAGTGATAAAATCATTTGATATGAATAAAGAGGAACATATATTTACAGTGTTAAATAATGTAGTATGCCAACAATTACTACAGTACTATCACACGTACAATCACAATATTGCAGAATATATGCTATTTTACCGTAACGTAAAGATGGAGGAGCCTCAATTAAGTGTGACAAATGGGCGGAAGTGGGAATTCTTTCACAATAAGATACAAGGAAGACAAAATAAAATGGCTTTGATTTTAAACTAATCTGTTACGGCTCAAGCTCCTGCCGCCACACATTCCTTTGTGCGCTCCTCTGAGCACGCCTCTGGTCACGCCCACGGGCGTTCCCCTCCTGCTGAAATCCGAAATCAACACACCTGACGCTGATGAGGACTCCACTCCCTTCTTAAGCCAGCACGTCCTGCGTTCCAGTGCCAGAACGTAGCTACTTGTTCCCGTACAGTAAGCCTACACGTCTCTAGCTCATTTTCCATGTGCATTCGATCTCTCTGTGTTTTCCCTCCTCTGTGCTTATCGTGCCGTGTCATGTGTCGTCATCCCGCAGCTTCCCTCTGTTTTCTGGCTTCGAGCTGTGTGTCTCGTCTCCCCGCATTTCCCCTGGACTTCTTGCTGCCTTCCCGGATCTCGACCTCTCGCCTGCCCACGGAACTACGAGCCTGCCTTTCCCTCTCTGGACTTCCACATCTCTCAACACGCACCTTCAACTCTTCCCGGTAACACTCACCAGTTAATCGCATCACATAGTTTCATACCACATATTTGGATTAGATACACACGCTTCCACATAGACACCCCTGCCTCAGTGCCGTCTCTTTCCTCACTGTACTGCAACATAATCCACAGAACAGGGGCTGAGGACCACTACTCTAAATGACAGGATCGCTCTGTTACGTTTGAAAAATGTTGCCTATCATCTACAATCCGTATGTAAGACAAGAAAGCGCGTCTTTACCTTTGTTGTGCGTTCTAAATAGTGAAAAACTGCTTGTAAGAGGCGGATAATAATACAGGTGTCATTATTGCCTATTCTGCCTATAACACGCTCTAAAAAAAGCTCCAACAATGTTTAATGTACATTTAGTGACAGAGATACAACCATATTGTAACAGGCACATTCATGATATTGTGTAATATTTACAGTATGTTGGTAATTTTATGCATTACCGCAACATCTTTCCTGGGCGTATTGATTCAACAGAACACCTAGCAACAAATGCTACTTTCGTCAAAAACAACGACTAGTGTTCGCTACCACTAATCATGGCAGACTCAGTGATTTGGAGTCAGTAATTACTAACCTATTAGCTTGGCACTACAAACCCATCCATCCATCCATTATTAGCTTGGCACTACAAACCATGATTAGAAAAGGAATGGCTTTTTAAATGTTTTAAGGGCCGGCTGCAAAACTTTTGTCAACAATTCTTTATATGACTTCTGCTTCATGCTCAGAGGGAACACACAAAAGGTACAACACTGTATTAGTTTCATCTAATCGTGGCATGAGCATGATAACACCAACATGCGATTTGCAGTGACATAAATGCTGCTAAAAACAGCTTTTTTATAGAGATGTCCGATAATATCGGCAGGCCAATATTATCGGCCGATAAATGCTTTAAAATGTAATATCGGAAACTATCGGTATCATTTTTTTAAATTATCGGTATCGTTTTTTTAATTTTAATTTTAATTTTTTTTTTTTATTAAATCAACATAAAAAACACAAGATACACCAACCCAAAAAACCTCCCTCCCCCATTCACACTCATTCACACAAAAGGGTTGTTTCTTTCTGTTATTAATATTCTGGTTCCTACATTATATATCAATATATATCAATACAGTCTGCAAGGGATACAGTCCGTAAGCACACATGATTGTGCGTGCTGCTGGTCCACTAATAGTACTAACATTTAACAGTTAATTTTACTCATTTTCATTAATTACTAGTTTCTATGTAACTGTTTTTATATTGTTTTACTTTCTTTTTTTATTCAAGAAAATGTTTTTAATTTATTTATCTTATTTTATGTTATTAATTTTTTTAAAAAGGACCTTATCTTCACCATACCTGGTTGTCCAAATTAGGCATAATAATGTGTTAATTCCACAACTGTATATATCGGTATCCGTTGATATCGGTATCGGTAATTAAGAGTTGGATTATATCGGAATATCGGATATCGGCAAAAAGCCATTATCGGACATCCCTACTTTTTTACATACAGCTCTGAGTTGATCAGAGTCTGCAGGTGAACCTAATATTATGACCGGGTGAATCTTTATAATGTTTATTAAGTTTATTTTCGACTGTCTGAAAAAAAAAAAAAAATAGCGGTGACGTATTCAAGATATAAATTTAAACAGTGTACATTTTCAAAGATAAATGGTCATTTAGGAGAGGGTGCAGCGTGGTTTCATTTGCCATCTGGGAAAGCCTCCACAAACAAACATCTTGCAGACAGATTTAAAAAATGGGTTATAAAAGGGATTGTGGAGCAAAATTCATACCGGAGGATATCTATTACATATTAACTAGACAAGGGTTCTTAACCTTTTTGACTTACAAGTCCATATTTCTTTACCACAGAGGGATCCTGGGGCCCACTCAAACATTAACACTGAATTAGTAATCTTACTCCAGATTTTAATCATATTTGATAACTACACTATTTTGCCAAAAGTTTTTGGCCACCTGCCTTTACTCACATATGAACTTGAAGTGCCATCCCATGGAATTGTCCAAAATGTTTTGGTATCCTGGAGCATTCAAACTTCCTTTCACTGGAACTAAGGGGCCGAGCCCAACTCCTGAAAAACAACCCCCCACCATAATTCCTCCTCCACCAAATTTCACACTCGGCCCAATGCAGTCCGAACTGTACAGTTCTCCTGGCAACCTCCAAACCCAGACTCGTCCATCAGATTGCCAGATGGAAAAGCGTGATTCATCACTCCAGAGAAGGCATCACCACTGCTCTAGAGTCCAGTGGTGACGTGCTTTACACCACTGCATCCCCACTTTGCATTGGACTTGGTGATGTATGCCTTAGATGCAGCTGCTCGGCCATGGAAACCAATTCCCCGAAGCTCACTGCGTACTGTACGTGGGCTAATTGGAAGGTCACATGAAGTTTGGAGCTCTGTAGCAACTGACAGTGCAGAAAGTCTTTGCACTATGCGCTTCAGCATCCGCTGACTCCTCTCTGTCAGTTTACGTGGCCTACCACTTGGTGGCTGAGTTGCTGTTGTTCCCAAACTCTTCACTTTTCTTAAAATAAAGTTGACTTTGGAATATTGGATTTGTTGCACAGGTGGCATCCTATGACAGTTCCACGCTGGTAATCACTGAGATTCTTTCACAAATGTTTGTAGAAACAGTATCCATGCCTAAGTTCTTGATTTTATACATCGGGCCAAGTGATTAAGGCACCTGATTCTCATCATTTGGATGGGTGGCCACATACTTTTGGCAATATAGTGTATATCCAACCTACCAACAGTTTACACCCTTGTCAAATGACATTAAATCATGTTTAAATCTGGCTGATGCGACATACCACATTTTCCAAGTAGCTTGTCAATCACTGCAACTAAGTAGCGCTGCGGACCATATCTGAGAAACATATATTTTTTGTGGCCCTCTAGGGTGCTCTCACAATCCAACTAAAGTAGATCAGTGTTATATTAAGAAACACTGATCTACTTTAGACCTACAAGGAAGTATTTTGAATGTACATTAAAATAATCATAGGTCCCCTTTAAGCACCAGTCAACAATTCTCTATGTGCCAAGAGTGCAGTGTAATTACTAGCATATTAGCTTGGCACTTTAAGAGAAGAAGAGGATGGTGATGATAAAAACTTGTTGCTGCTAATGGCCGTATGTTCTGACACGCCTCCTCTTTCCTGGTCAAGACGACCGCATGCTGAAGTGGCGTTCTCTTTTCACGGCGAGTTCCTCATTGCCGCAATTTTTACGTCCCACCGAGGTGCCATTACAAAGATGAAGAGGAGCAGTAGAGATGCCGACAGATGGTGGAGAAAAAAGCCAAAATTGAGACAAAAGGAGAGAGCCCAAAAAAAAAAGTTTCAGCAACGCAACGCTGCAGATCCCCTCTCACTGTGATGTAATATGTTTGGGTTATGTTATGCTTTCAAGAGCTGCAGGGTGAAATGATCTGTGCAAAAATGTATTCCATTTTATCTCCTTTTTCCATTTCACTAATATCTCCTTTTATCATCCAAAGATTTAAAAAGCTTCTTCTTTATCTTTAAAAGTTTTTGTGTAATTTCCAGCTGTGGCATGTCAACATGCCTTAATGAACAGGTTGCATTCATTTGAATTCATTCAAATGTAAATGGAATGTTAGCATCAGCAGAGGAATAAAATAGCTCCAAAAGTCTGAAATATAAATTGAATTGGATTGGATTTTTTCCCCCCACCAAGAGTCACACAAAAATGTAAAAAAAACAAAACAAAATACACCAAAAACTCTAATGTTAGTCACAAACTGGCTTAGCACGGCAGCCGCTGGCTAAATTGGGGCCCCAAGCAGAATAACATTTTGAGGCCCCCTCATTGTAAAATGTGCACACTTTTTTATTCATGTGAAACAATTTTTATACTTTTCATAAAACTTGAATTTAATTTTTGTATGTAAAACAAATTCATTGGACACTTTAGTGCACATAAAACAATTACCAATCTGTGGTTTCTGGGAATTGATACCTGCAGTCAACGGTACCAAGTTTTGGTAATAGTTTGTGTGTTTATGTGTTAATTTTTTTTAAATTTGTTTTCATTTTGTTAATAATAAAATAAATATATATTGTTAATTTAACAGTAAGCTAACAATGATAGATGTGCTGTACAATTCTTATATCTTGTTATTATACACGTATAGGCTACAATGTGGTGCTTAGTCAGGGAGTAGGCAGTAGTTCAGTTCAATCTAGTGTTTTTTATGCCCTAAAAAGTGTTTAAACTGTAAGTATTGTAATTTTTACACACCAGCTGTTCGGCTGGAGTATGCATCTTAATTTAAATTTGAAAGTGTCAAACTCGCCTTGTAAAATCGCTAATGCCAATCAGTAGCATGTCTATGACAAATCCAATAGCGTCAAGCTAGCACATTTTGAAAAGTGGAGTCATACTGTACGTTGAAGTGTTTTCTATCAGGCATACTTGCTTGTTGGCATGGAAATTTGCAACCTTATTTAGAGCAGGGGTCACCAACGCGGTGCCCGCGGGCACCAAGTAGCCCGTAAGGACCAGATGAGTAGCCCGCCGGCCTGTTCTAAAAATAGCTCAAATAGCAGCACTTACCAGTGAGCTGCATCTATTTTTTAAATTGTATTTATTTACTAGCAAGCTGGTCTCGCTTTGCCCGACATTTTTAATTCTAAGAGAGACAAAACTCAAATAGAATTTGAAAATCCAAGAAAATATTTTAAAGACTTGGTCTTCACTTGTTTAAATAAATTCATTCATTTTTTTACTTTGCTTTTTATAACTTTCAGAAAGACAATTTTAGAGACAAAATACAACCTTAAAAATGATTTTAGGATTTTTAAACACATATACCTTTTTACCTTTTAAATTCCTTCCTTTTCTTTCCTGACAATTTAAATGAATGTTCAAGTAAAACATTTTTTTTATTGTAAAGGATAATAGATAGATTTTAATTTAATTCTTCATTTTAGCTTCTATTTTTCCGACGAAGAATATTTGTGAAATATTTCTTCAAACTTATTATGATTAAAATTCAAAAAAATTATTCTGGCAAATCCAGAAAATCTGTAGAATCCAATTTAAATGTTATTTCAAAGTCTTTTGAATTTTTTTTTAAATTTTTGTTCTGGAAAATCTAGAAAAAATAGTAATTTGTCTTTGTTAGAAATATAGCTTGGTCCAATTTGATATATACTCTAACAAAGTGTAGATTGGATTTTAACCTATTTTAAACATGTCATCAAAATTCTAAAATGAATCTTAATCAGGAAAAATTACTAATGATGTTCCATAAATTATTTTTTTAAGTTTTTCTCTTCTTTTTTTCGGTTGAATTTTGAATTTTAAAGAGTCGAAATTGAAGACAAACTATGTTTCAAAATTTAATTGTAATTTTTTTTCGTGTTTTCTCCTCTTTTAAACCGTTCAATTAAGTGTAAATATCATTAATTATTAATAATAACATAGAGTTAAAGGTAAATTGAGCAAATTGGCTATTTCTGACAATTTATTTAAGTGTGTATCAAACTGGTAGCCCTTCGCATTAATCAGTACCCAAGAAGTAGCTCTTGCTTTCAAAAAGGTTGGTGACCCCTGATTTAGAGGCTGTCCGAGTTAAGGCTGGAATATACTCTCGCGACACCTAGCTTGTGGCCCCTCTGACGGCGCCTTGTTTGAGTTATAGTTATTTTGTTGGCTGTTGGCACCAGATTTGTAATTCTCTTCCAAAACACTAGGGGGCAGTGTCTCCAGAAGGAGCAACTGCAGCCGTCATTGACTATATACTGTATTTCCTTCTTGTGAAGAGTGACGATAGACGACAACCACAACGTTGACATCTTTGTCTGCACTGGAGCTAAACATTCAGAAACATCAGTTTACTATTTTTGGACATTTTACTTATAAATGAAGGAAAATTTCCCTTGTGGAGATGAACTGTGCAACTTCTGAACAGGTAGTGGTAGAGGACGCTATTATTATTATTTGCAACGCTCGTCATTCGGGACATGGGACAAGAGAGAGCTATCATCATAAATAACTTTTGTAAGTTAACAACATGCTGGTGTTAATCTGAATGGTCATAATCAGAGTTCACATGTATGTATGTAAAGTATTGTGTGTGACAGAAAAAGTGTGCATGAGAAAGAACATGTGTCGGAATTTAGCCTGTTGTCAGCACAAGATTGGCAATAAAAGTTTAAAAGAGTGTCATACTTTGTGACTTCTTCCGGACGCAACAACAACACAACAAGCTAAAAAAAGACACAGTAATTATTTTTAGAGCGCACCGAGATATTAAGTACACAAAATCAGTTTTCATGCACATGTTTAATCCCTGTTGTTTTATTTCATACAATAAAGTGTGCTGGCCCATGTTCATTGACCTTCATTGATCTACCATGAATTGATTAACGTGGACCCCGACTTAAACAAGTTGAAAAACTTATTCGGGTGTTACCATTTAGTGGTCAATTGTACGGAATATGTACTGTACTGTGCAATCTACTAATAAAAGTTTCAATCAAAAACCTTCCTTGGCAAAAACTGACTACATTTCTGCATCGTCTGCAATGCGAAGGCAGGATGCACGCAAGGTCTGCGGAAGGCTTTGCAGGGGGAGGGGACGCGAGAATATACACCAGGCAGACTCCGCTTGCTTAGAGTCTGCAACCGGATGTGATGTGACACGCAACAGAGCTACTATATTGCCAAAAGTATTTGGCCACCCTTCCGAATGATCAGAATCAGGTGTCCTAATCACTTGGCCCGGCCACGGGTGTATAAAATGAAGCAGTTAGGCATGGAGACTGTTTCTACAAACATTTGTGAAAGAATGGGCCACTCTCAGTGGTTTCCAGCGTGGAACTGTCATAGGATGCCACCTGTGCAACAAATCCTGTCGTGAAATTTCCTCGCCCCTAAATATTCCAAAGTGAACTGTCGGCATTATTATAAGAAAATGGAAGAGTTTGGGAACAACAGCAACTCGGCCACCAAGTGGTAGGCCACGTAAACCGACAGAGAGGGGTCAGAGGAGCAAAGAGGTCGCCGACTTTCTGCACAGTCAGTTGCTACAGAGCTCCAAACTTTATGTGACCTTCCAATTAGCCCACATACAGTACGCAGAGAGCTTCATGGAATGGGTTTTCTTGGCCGAGCAGCTGCATCTAAGCCATACATCACCAAGTCCAATGCAAAGCGTGGGATGCAGTGGTGTAAAGCACGTCGCCACTGGACTCTAGAGCAGTGGAGACGCTTTCTCTGGAGTGATGAATCACGCTTTTCCATCTGGTAATCTGATGGACCAGTCTTGGTTTGGAGGTTGCCAGGACTGCATTGTGTGGAGTGTGAAGTTTGGTGGAGGAAGAATTATGGTGTGGGGTTGTTTTTTAGGAGTTGGGCTTGGGCACTTAGTTCCAGTGAAATGAACTTTAAATGCTCCAGGATACCAAAACATTTTGGACAATTCCATGCTCACAACCTTGTGGGAACAGTTCTGGAGCGGGCCCCTTCCTCTTCCAACATGACTGTGCACCAGTGCACAAAGCAAGGTCCATAAAGACATGGATGACACTGTCAGAAAGCGACTTGAAGATGATCTGTAAAACATCATCTATGCAACATTTTGACCAAAACGGCACCATTGCATGTTATGTAGACCACAAGGAAATGTTTTCAAATAAAAAAAAATAAAAATAAATGACCCCTTTAATGCACCCTATAATCCGGTGCGCCTTTTGTATGAAAATAGACCTGACTCGACCCGCTCATCGGCAGTGCGCTTTATAATCCGGTGCGCCCTATAGTCCGGAAAATACGGTACTTATATCAAGTCTTGAACAATTTGACCTTTCACCTTCAGCTTACCCAAGAGGGTAAAGTATAGTTTAAACATGATTTGATCTGTTGTAAGACACTTTTTAAACATGCATATTCTGTAGGGTCAAACGAGTCCAACTACTTTAACAAACTGCTATGATGACATTAATCATTCCAACAGTGTAATTGAGGCCTCTGTGTCACTGAAAGGTCAGCGTGCTTATTAATAACTTGTGGGCAAACATTGAACGTGCTACTGAGATGTTCCCAGGTGCTTGGCCCCAACGTGTTTGCCTTGTGCTGCTCTCACTGTATTTCCTACTGTTTGTTAGCGCATGTTCGACAGGCTGTCCGTTGTGTTGCCGTGTTTGTGTTTGCGTGTCAAGGCTTTAAGGCGTGTATGTACCTGGGCAGGCTTGGGGGTGGGGGGAGATGTGGAATTGCAGCGAGGTCCTAGTTGCATGAACACATAATTAATGCCTGGTTCACACCAACGGCGCTTGCCGCGCTTTAAAGCGGCGAGCAAAGCCGTCATTTTTGTCAATTTTTCCACGAATATCCCGATCTCTGAAGTAATGTTATGCTTTGATACGCTCTGATATGAATTAGTTGCCGCTTTGTTACCAATCCTCACAAATGATCCCGCTTTGATATGCTTTAAATCACGCTGTAAATCACGCTTTAAATCACGCTTTAAATCACGCTTTAAATCACGCTCTGATACGTTTTATTACGCTTTATTGAACTTTATTACGCTTTGATGCGATCCTGACGCTTTAAATCAGGCTCTGACACGATTATCAAGCTCTGTTGTGCATTGTTACAACAAAAATAAGAAAACAATTTGAAAAACTCAGTATACTGTTTTCCACACATTTTTTATATTCATTTATTTTTTCAATTTCTCTTTTTTTTCCGTTATATTATGTTTTATATATTCATTTCTTTTATTTTTGTCATCTTAATAAATATCTATCGTTCATTTCTTATGCTAGTTGAAAATAATAAAAGGCAATTATCCACACATTTTTTATATTCATTTATTTTTTCAATTTCTCTTTTTTTTCCGTTATATTATGTTTTATATCTTCATTTCTTTTATTTTTGTCATCTTAATAAATATCTATCTTTCATTTCTTATGCTAGTTGAAAATAATAAAAGGCAACTATCCACACATTTTTTATATTCATTTATTTTTTAATTTCTCTTTTTTTCCCGTTATATTATGTTTTATATCTTCATTTCTTTTATTTTTGTCATCTTAATAAATATCTATCTTTCATTTCTTATGCTAGTTGAAAATAATAAAAGGCAATTATCCACACATTTTTTATATTCATATATTTTTTCAATTCCTCTTTTTTTCTAGTTATATTATGTTTTATATTTTCATTTCTTTTATTTTTGTCATCTTAATAAATATCTATCTTTTATAAAACATAACATATTCTCTTTATTATTAACATTTTCATTCAGAAAAATTATAGACAGTAATGTCAAACTGCAACATCAAACAGCAAACTCTAACAGAAGTACAGAAACAATGATCATCGTATAAAAAAGGCAATGATGCAAAAGAGAATGGATTTGTAATCCTGTGTTGGTTTTACAAAAAAGTTTCAATGTCACTAGTCAATATCACAGTCACTTCCTATTTGTAGGGGTCCGCGCTTTGAACCAAGATCTGTTAAGCTTTCCTACGCTTTTAGTGTTTATGTTCTTTGTTTGTTTTTTGTTTTGTTTAGTTTTTTTTGTTTTTTTTTGTTTGCTCCATGCTTTTTTTAACCTGTAAAGCACTTTGGTTCAATCTAAAAAGTTGTTGAAAATGTGCTATATAAATAAAGTTGACTTGACTTGACTAGTCAAGTTTTGCTGAGCTTTGTCACGCTTTTTCACGCTTTCATACGCTCTCGGCGCATTATTCCATTCTTGACAGAGCGCATAATTTTTTTAAACCGCTTAAACATTTTTGGCGAACTTGCCGCATGTCCCGCTTCACTACAAGCTTTCCCACGATCCATTAGGACCCTCACACTTTAATCAGGCTTTGATACGCTATATCGCCGCTTTGCATGCCACTTTGCATGCCGCTTTGCATGCCGCTTTGCATGCCGCTTTGCATGCCGCTTTGCATGCCGCTTTGCATGCCGCTTTGCATGCCGCTTTAAAGCGCCGTCAAAGCGCCGTTGGTGTGAACCTAGCATAAGAGAATTCGAAAACCAGTGACATGCGGTGAAGTTCGTACCCAGTGAGACTGTCATGATCTGCGGGACGGTTTTTGTGTTGTTTTCCTGTGTTTATTGTTTCTTCCTGGCTAATGTTTATAGTGTTTTTTTTGTATGACTAGTCCTATTTAAAAGACCTTCTTAAAAAAAGCTTGGAAGATGAGGCTATTGGGAGTCACCATTGTAGCCTTCAAAGCCTTCTAAAACAACTTCAAAACCCTCCATTAACGTTTTATATACTTTTTAGAATAATTATATATAAGTTATCACACAACTCTTATGCTTAAAGGCCGTTGCTCTAGTTATTATCTATTCTGTAGTTTTTCTGCTTCAGGCAAGGGCACACAACTTGTTATCTTCCATGGCATGTGAGGAGTGGCCTCGCTGCAGATGTTTTCGGTCTTTCAGCCTTCTAATAGCCAAGGACGAACCAGCACCTCAACGAAGATAAGTCATATCAACAGCAGACAGACAAAGCAGCACATTACGTCACATATTGTGCGTACTGGAGCGGCTTACAGAAGCAGCCTCAGCATGTAACTAGGCAACTCCCAAACTGAATAAATAGAGGAACGCGTGGACTGTTCTTCAGAGCGTAGGGTGAGACTGTAACTGAGTGTGCAGCTCCATGCGTTCTCCTCATGAGCTGAATTGAACTCTGTCTCTGCCTGATTCCTTGCTTCTTGTTCTGTTTAATAGATAGTTTGGTGCTTAAACCTGACATATACACACTAAAAGTCTATATATATATATATATATATATATATATATATATATATATATATATATATATATATATATATATATATAATGTAGAAACAGACACGTTCATAACAAGTAATATGTACAATATTTACCGTATTTTGGTAATTTTACGCATTGTCGTAACTAATTTCCTCAACACATTTTTTTCTGTTTCCATAACAACGTATTTCTGACTTCCGGCAAAAAACGTGAGTGTTTTCGAATCATGGCAGACTTGGTAACAGACAACGGAGACGACTATTTTTGGACAAATGAGGATTCACAACCTTATCTTTTTGAAGCTGAATATACGGAGGATGAACTACTGCTTGTAGAAGCGAGCCCGAAGAGGGTCGCTCTTGCGAAATGTTGGAGCAGACGGAGGCCGAGAGAGTGAGGTCTTCGTGACTTTGACGCTGTAAATGTGGAGCTTAGAGCCAAGCTATGCCAAGAGAAATGGATTGCTTACCCAAAATCAACTGGAAACGTCCTCGGTCAGCTGGACCAAACGAACAGTAAAACACTATAATATAAGTCATGATACATGCGTGTTAAAGGCCTACTGAAACCCACTACTACCAACCATGCAGTCTCATAGTTTATATATCAATGATGAAATCTTAACATTGCAACACATGCCAATACGGCCGGGTTAACTTATAATGTGCAATTTTAAATTTCCCGCGGAATTTCCGGTTGAAAAAGTCTATGTATGATGACGTATGCGTGTGACGTCAATTGTTGAAACGGAAGTATTCGGACACCATTGTATCCAATACAAAAATCTCTGTTTTCATCGCAAAACTCCACAGTATTCTGGACATCTGTGTTGGTGAATCTTTTGCAATTTGTTTAATGAACAATGAAGACTGCAAAGAAGAAAGCTGTAGGTGGGATCGGTGTATTAGCGGCTGTCTGCAGCAACACAACCAGGAGGACTTTGACTTGGATAGCAGACGCGCTATCCGACGCTAGCCGCTGACCGCATCGATGATCGGGTGAAGTCCTTCGTCGCTCCGTCGATCGCTGGAACGCAGGTGAGCACGGGTGTTGATGAGCAGATGAGGGCTGGCTGGCGTAGGTGGATAGCTAATGTTTTTAGCATAGCTCTGTGAGGTCCCGTAGCTAAGTTAGCTTCAATGGCGTCGTTAGCAACAGCATTGTTAAGCTTCGCTAGGCTGGAAAGCATTAACCGTGTAGTTACAGGTCCATGGTTTAATAGTATTGTTGATTTTCTGTCTATCCTTCCAGTCAGGGGCTTATTTCTTTTGTTTCTATCTGCAGTTAAGCCCGATGCTATCACGTTAGCTCCGTAGCTAAAGAGCTTCGGCGATGTATTGTCGTGGAGATAAAAGTCACTGTGAATGTCCATTTCGCGTTCTCGACTCTCATTTTCAAGAGTATATAGTATCCGAGGTGGTTTAAAATACAAATCCGTGATCCAAAATAGAAAAAGGAAAGAGTGTGGAATCCAATGTGCCCTTGTACCTAAGTTACGGTCAGAGCGAAAAAAGACACGTCCTGCACTGCACTCTAGTCCTTCACTCTCACGTCTTCATCCACAAATCTTTCATCCTTGCTCAAATTCATGGGGTAATCGTCGCTTTCTCGGTCCGAATCGCTCTCGCTGCTGGCGTAAACAATGGGGAAATGTGAGGAGCCTTTCGACCTGTGACGTCACGCTACTTCCGGTACAGGCAAGGCTTTTTTGATCAGCGACCAAAAGTTGCGAACTTTATCGTCAATGTTCTCTACTAAATCCTTTCAGCAAAAATATGGCAATATCGCGAAATGATCAAGTATGACACATAGAATGGATCTGCTATCCCCGTTTAAATAAAAAAAATTCATTTCAGTAGGCCTTTAATACCACTACAGTACATACGCTGTTGCGCTAGCTGTGTACAAACAAAACATGAAATGTGGGCTAATACTTTACAGATACTGTAATATGATTGTTCATATTTTTCAGTCAGCCACCTGCAACACCGATAGGGACAAGCGGTACAACACGGATGGATGGACCTCTCCACGATCCAACATGTTGGCGCTGTGCGTGAATGCTTAAAGGTGAGCTTTAACTACGTCATGATGTCTGTTTTGAGTGAAGTTTTCAATGCTTGGGGGAACGAACCATTTTCTATTTTTTTTTGGGAGGTTTTTAATTAGATTCGAGCACCCTAATTATTGAACTTTAACGGCTATATTAAATTCATATTAACATTTATGACATCTTTTTTAACATAATTTAAATATCAGAAAAAAAACTGACTCTTTACAAACTTTCCTGTGCTTGGAGGCACCGGTACAGCACACCCCCCCACTCCCCCACTTCGATGCCGCTGGCTGCAGTGCTAACATCACAGTCACATTTTCCAAAGTAACAACATGCCAGGGTAGCCTATTTTTGCATCGACTAAATCAGTGTTTTTCAACCACTGTGCCGCGGCACACTAGTGTGCCGTGAAATACAGTCTGGTGTGCCGTGAGAGATTATGTAATTTTGCCTAAATTGGGTTAAAAATATTTTTTGCACACATGTAATTATAATCCGTAAATAATGTGTTGGCCCAGTGATGAGGTGGCGACTTGTCCAGGGTGTACCCCACCTACCGCCCGATTGTAGCTGACATCGGCTCCAGCACCCCCTGCGACCCCGAAAGGGACAAGCGGTAGAAAATGGATGGATGGAATGTGCCATTGTTAAGTGTCTGTGCTGTCTAGAACTCGGCAGAGTAACCATGTAATACTCTTCCATATCAGTAGGTGGCAGCAGATAGCTAATTCATTTGTAGATGTCGGGAACACGTCGTGTCATGATCACAATATGCAGACGACAGTGGTGTCTTATGCTTAAACCAAAAATAAACAAAAGGCGAGTGCCGCTAAGAAAAGGCATAGAAGCTTAGGCATGGCTATGCAAATCGAAGCCAAAACTGAACTGGCTGCAAAGTAAACAAAAACAGAATGCTGGACGACAGCAAAGACTTACTGTGGACCAAAGACGGTGTCCACAAAGTACATCCGTACATGACGTGACAATCAACAATGTCCCCACAAAGAAGGAAAGCGTCCACACAACTTAAATAGTCTTGATTGCGAAAACAAAGCAGGTGCGGAGAATAGCGCTCAAAAGGAAGACATGAAACTGCTACAAGAAAATACCAACAAAACAGGAAAAACCACCAAATTAGGAGCGCAAGGCAAGGGACTAAAATACTACACACAGGATAACAGCAAAAAACTCAAAATAAGTCACATCGGGATGTGACAGGTGGTGACAGTACACCTACTTTGAGACAAGAGCTATATTGATGCATGCTTGGTTATGGTTTAAATTCATATCCAACAATTGCGAGAACAACTTTTTACTGTCAATATCGGCTAACGAGTTTAGTTTTTTAAGGATCTCTGCTTGTGGTATGCCTCAGGATTTTTTCAATGAAAAAAATATGCCTTGGCTCAAAAAAGGTTAACAACACTGGACTAAATGATCAAGCTCACAGCTGCCACATCTGCAGCTGACTGGCAGGCTTCTTTTAAGAGACGTGTAGCAAAGCCTGTTTTTGCCCGAGCATTTTTGGCGCTCATAAACAAGCTTTCGGGAAACATAACTGACAGAACATCATTTAAAAAAAAAAAAAAAAGCCCATTTGTCTGATTAGAGGAGCTTTTTTATAACCGTTCTTTCTTCCATTCCGGCTCCTGTGGAAGTAAATTGTCCACATGCCATTGTTGTGTCTGTCTGCTGGTGAGGTTATCCAAGTCAAGGATTTCACCCAGTCATCCTGCCTCTTCGTATGCAACGCCAACCCCCGGGAGACTGCCTCTATGACTACTGACTCACTGAAGGGCGCTACCCGGTGACATTTTTAACTCGTCTTTTTGTCTGCGCTCGCATCTCTCCATTCCTTCTTCTGCATATAAATGTGCATGGCTCTGTGCTGCATTGAACCGGACACACGGGGCACAGCATTACTTATACCTGCACCATCAATGAGATTCAATGCTTTGTTGTGTATTCTGACCCAAAGTATGCATCTGTTAGCACGCCGCACTTCGTTAGGCACACACACACACACACACACACACACACACACACACGCCCGACAAAGGTGATGGAAGTGTTCTATAAGAAGAAGGCTGACAGTCGCTCAAGGTTACATTGTGTCAGTGTTCATAACTGTGAAGGCCGATAGAGGCCAGCAGCTCTGACACGCACATAAACTGTCTGCTGCTGCTCTGTGGTGATATACACACAACTAGGATGCTTTTTGTAGATTATTTATACCTGGTGAATGACCAAAATGTCGACAGTTCATGGAACATCTGAGGTCAAACGGACAATGGTCGACAGAATAAGGCCTTTACGAAGCCTTTGTTGACTGTATTGGCAATGTTTGCAGTACATTTATTATCAATATTATTTTTTTAATATTGGGGCTGTCAAAATGAACGAGTTGATGCAGATTAATCCATTAACATAATGCATTAGATTACACATTTTCACAAAATTAAACACCAGCATCTCAATCATCTAAGGTCAAACGGACAATGGTCGACAGAATAAGGCCTTCACGAAGCCTTTGTTGACTGTATTGGCGATGTTTGCAGTACATTTAGTATCTTTATTATTACTGTATTATTTTTATAAATGGTAAATGGTAAATGGGTTGTACTTGTATAGCGCTTTTCTACCTTTTTAAGGAACTCAAAAGCGCTTTGACACTATTTCCACATTCACCCATTCACACACACACATTCACACACTGATGGCGGGAGCTGCCATGCAAGGTGCTAACCAGGCCCATCAGGAGCAAGGGTGAAGTGTCTTGCTCAAGGACACAAAGGACGTGACTAGGATGGTAGAAGGTGGGGATTGAACCAGTAACCCTCAGATTGCTGGCACGGCCACTCTCCCAACTTCGCCACACCGTCCCCCTAATCTAATAACCTGTCGCCTTTATTAGCAGCAGCCGGCATGAGACAGGTAGTTGAAACAGTGTTGTACCCTGAAATCCGGGCTCTCCTGGCAGTGTGTGGTGGTCCGTAGAACCCACTAGAGGGCAACCTCTACAGTATGGTATGGTATTTACTACATTTATTGTACACTACTTTAGTTGAAGCATACATTGCTTATTGCATAAAAGGTCAGGGGACATACACACTGTATAAAACAAAAACAATTTATAATATTAGGGCTTTCAAAATGAACGAGTTAATGCAGATTAATCCGTGATCATAATGCATTAGATTACACATGTTCACACAAATAAACACCGGCATCTCAAACTGACTCAAACATCTAAGGCAGGGGTGTCCAAACTTTTTCCACTGAGGGCCGCACATGGAAAAATTCAAGCATGTGGGGGCCATTTTGATATTTTTCATTTTCAAACCATAACAAAATATATGCATTTTTTATTTATTTTACTTTTAGGGGTCCCGGGGATCATAAAGGGTCACAGTCATTACAATTTTAAAAATAAGTGAGACTATTATTTTTTTAAAATTATTTAACGCTTACAGTAAATCTCTATATCAACTTCAAGTTGATATAAAGTAATACAAATTTAAAAAAATGTTTTATGGCTTTTCTGTGAAAAACAACTTAGTTTTTTTTATAGTAAAACTGAAATATGCAGTATTTAGTAATTAGAGCCCTAAAAGATCAATAATGCAGGACACCATTGATTTTAATGATTTCATTTTTTTGAGTAATCACAGTGAAAAGATAAATAAAAAACATCACTGAATATATTTGGGATCCAAAAGGTGCCCCACTCATAAAGTGATACCATTTTATTAGGTTTTTCTTTTACTTTCAACACTTAAGTTATTTTATGCTGGAACTATTATTTTGTTTGTTTTATGCGCTTTTGTCAAAGCAAACTTTGATGTTTTTATATGGCTACTACACAATATATGCAATATTTACCACATAAAACATTTTAAAGTGAAATATTTGAAGTAATTGGAGCCCTGATAATAATTTATGATAACATGGATTTTTTGTCATCATTTTTTTTTTTTGAGCAATGGCAAAAAAAGAAAAATGAAGAAAGACAAAAGAAAAAAAAAAACAGCCTGCATGGCAGCTTTTGTGTCAAAATTGCAACTTTTTCTCGTCAAATTTCACCTCATTCCACTTTTTTTAATGTTCTTTTTTATTTTTACAATAGTATATCCAGAATGTGTGGCGGGCCGGTAAACAATTAGCTGCGGGCTGCACTTTGGACACCCCTGATCTAAGGTGAAACGGACAATGGTTGAAGGAATAAGGCATTCACAAATCGCCTTTGTTGAGTGTATTGGCGATGTTTGCAGTAAATTTAGTATCTTTATTAGTACTGTATTATTTTTTTAAAATCAGGGCTATCAAAATGAACAATTTAATGCAGATTAATAATCCATGATCATTATACATTAGATTACAAATTTTCACAAAATTAAACACCTGCATCTCAAAATGACTCAAACATCTAAGATCAAACGGACAATGGTCGACAGAATAACACCTTCACGATGCCTTTGTTGACTGTATTGGCAATGTTTGCAGTAAATTTAGTATCTTTATTATTACTGTATTATTTAAAAAAATAAATCAGGGCTATAAAAATTAACAATTTAATGCAGATTAACAATCCATGATCATAATGCATTAGATTACACATTTTCACAAAATTAAACACCTGCATCTCAAAATGCAGCTGAGATAGGCTCTAGCACCCCCACTACCCCGGAAGGGACAAGCGGTAGAAAATGGATGGATGGATCTCAAAATGACTCAAACATCTAAGGTCAAACGGACAATGGTCGACAGAATAAAGCCTTCACGAAGCCTTTGTTGAGTGTATTGGCAATGTTTGCAGTACATTTAGTGTCTTTATTATTACTGTATTCTTTTGTTAATTATAGGGCTTTCAAAATGAACGAGTTAATGCCGATTAATCCATGATCACAATGCATTAGATTACAGATATTCACACAATTAAAAGCCTGCATCTCAAAATGACTCCAACATCTAAGGTCAAACGGACAATGGTCGACAGAATAAAGCCTTCACAAAACCTTTGTTGACTGTATTGGCAACGTTTGCAGTACATCTAGTATCTTTATTATTACTGTATTACTGTTTTAATATCAGGGCTGTCAAAATGAACGTGTTAATGCAGATTAATCCATCATCATTATGCATTAGATTACACATTTTTTACAAAATTAAACACCTGCATCTCAAAAGGACTCAAAATTCCTGAGTCGTAAATCTGGTTGTGATCAGGTTGCAAAACCGAACAAGTCAATATGGAAGACGATAAACCAGACCTGGGCAAAATATGGTCCGCAAGCCACATGCGACCCATTAAGATTTTCAATCCGGCCCGCCGGACGTTCTACATAATTTTTTTAGACCTTTAACATCAAAACTGCAGCCGCCATTATGATGTGCAGTGCTGTTTTTAAATTACTCTAAGTCTTGAACTATAGAAAGTAATTAAATGGTTGGAATCTGCGTTTTTGGGTGTTATACCAGTTATTACGGTAATCTACGTCACAGCAGCTCAGACCAGGAACAAAGCGGAGTGGACGGGGTTTGTTTTCAGAGCAGCCAGGCCGAAACGCATGTGTCAGGAACAGATGCGGAAGCACATTTTTACAACAAATTTCCGCATAAAAGTGATATTATATCAAATTGTAGGTGTTTATTACCCCTTTGCATTCATATTCTGCTGTTTGTTACAGTTTTGTTGTTGTGAGCGATGTTCATATGTTTTTAATATTCAGTGTTTTATTGTTCATAGTTAATATTGTAAATCCCATTTTCTTTATTTTCATGTACATTTTGGGTGTCCCATTCAGTAAAAAACTGTAAAATTCCATTCGGTTTTTTTGAGGTGGTCTGTCATAAGATTTTAGAACTCCATCGGACATTGTGACTTTTGGTATTAGTGTTCCTTAAAAAAAGGGACCCAAACACACATACTGTACAGCAGATTTTTACAGATAAATGTGGATATATAATTTATACACACATACACATTGGCCCTCCAGACCCATTTTTTTATCTTAATGTGGCCCCCGAGTTAACATATTTTCCCAGCTCTGGTTTAATGGATACAATTAAACATCTAAAAATCTATGGAGGAGCTGGTCTGAGAAGTAAAAGAGGAGCGACGTTCATATGTTGTTAATATTCAATGTTTTATTGTTCATAGTTAACATTGTAAATCCAACTTTCTTTAGTTTAGTGTACATTTTGGGTGTCCCACTTATTAAAAACTGTAAAATTCCTTTCTGTTTTTTTGAGGTGGTCTGTCGTAACTTTTTTAGAATTCTATCGGACATTGTGACTTTTGGTATTAGTGTTCATAAATCATTAAAAAAATGGGACCCAAACACACGTACTGTACAGCAGATTTTTACAGCTAAATGTGTATATATCATGTATACACACATACACATTAGCCCCCCAGACACATTTTTTCTCTTAATGTGGCCCCCAAGTCAAAATATTTGCCCAGCTCTGCGATAAACAGTAAATTGGCGCTATAAATGGAAAGTTTGAGTGAAAATAAAGAAACATGACGGAACAGTTGACCAACAAGAAGTGTGATGCATACTCTGCAGGAAGAAACACTGTCATCTTAAAATAGCACATTGATAACACAAAATAAGTTAGTATGGATAAATGTCTGTTTATAAAAGACAGACAATTTTTTGTTAACATGAACATGATGTGAAAGGTCTTTAATAAGCACGTTAAGTATGTTATGTATATTCTCTTGTTTCGAATGATACTTACTCGTAGTTAATTGCAATTAATCCACATCAACCCTATGATTAATCTGATTAAATATCACATTGTTGTTTATTATTAAGAAACATTTTTCCTCACTTTTAATGAAGAACATTTGAAGGGGATTCACATTACGGATGAGCCTCACAGATCTCAGCCCCAAATTTCTTGCCTAAAAAACCCTGAAAGAGCTCAAAGCTCTCTTTACAATGATTTACCTCAAGAATTCAGGGATTCATGGTAGAGTGAACCCATAGCCCAACCGTGTATTTGTCGATAAAATGTTCCCATTAATTGAATGTATATGATGGTACTAAGGCAAAATAACAGCCAAAGACATATATTTTCTGGGTTTAGTGTGGATATATTATGCAGGGTGTTACTGTTACTAAGAAGTAACGACTAAACAACAGTTTTGCGTGCACTAAAACATGTGCAAACCTGATAGCACACGCAGAGCTGAACTATTAAAAGTGGAGTGTGTCTGTTAAGTAAACAGAATAAGGTGTGCAATACAATTTACGTCTCTGTTTTCATTAACATGCAAAATATATCCCGATCATCTTGACAAAACAGTTCAAGTGAAAAATTCTGAGGAAAAAATGTATCAAAAACACAATGAAAAACACAATAAACTTAGACTTTTTCTCAGTGTATCTACAAAGCCCTCAAACTAAGTCACAGCCTACAAGGATTTCACCATCTACGGTCCGTAATATCATCAAAAGGATCAGAGAATCTGGAGAAATCACTGCACGTAAGCAGCAAGGCCGACAACCAACATTGAGTGCCCGTGCCCTTTGATCCCTCAGGGGGTATTGCATCAAAAAGCGACATCAGTGTGTAAAGGATATCACCACGTGGGCTCAGGAACACTTCAGAACACCACTGTCAGTAACTACAGTTTGTCGCTACATCTGTAAAGGCAAGTTAAAACTCTACTATGCAAAGCGAAAGCCATTCATCAACAACACCCAGAAAGGCCGCCGGCTTCGCTGGGCCTGTGCTCATCTAAGATGGACTGATGCAAAGTGGAAAGGTGTTCTGTGGTCTGACGAGTCCACATTTTAAATTGTTTTTGGAAAGTATGGACCAAAGAGGAAAAGAACCATCCAGTTTGTTGTAGGCGCAAAGTTGAAAAGCCAGCATCTGTGATGGTATCTTGAACGGGTTTGTGCTGAAAACAAAGTTTCGTTGTACTTGTGCAATGACAATAAAGACCTATCTATCTATCTGGTATGGGGGTGTGTTAGTGCCCAAGGCATGGGTAACTTACACATCTGTGAAGGCACCATTGATGCTGAAAGGTACATACAGGTTTTGGAGCAACATATGTTGCCACCCGAGCAACGTTATCATGGACGCCCCTGCTTATTTCAGCAAGACAATGCCAAGCCACTTTTACTATGAAGCGTGCCTTCATAGTAAAAGAGTGCGGGTACTAGACCGGCCTGCCTGTAGTCCAGACCTTTCTCCCATTGAAAATGTGTGGCGCATTATGAAGCCTAAAATACCACAACGGAGACCCCCGGACTGTTGAACAACTTAAGCTGTACATCAAGCAAGAATGGGAAATAATTCCACATGAAAAGCTTAAAAAATGTGTCTCCTCAGTTCCCAAATGTTTACTGATTGTTTTTAAAAGGAAAGGCCATGTAACACAGTGGTAAAAATGTCCCTGTGCCAACTTTTTTGCAATGTGTTGCTGCCATTAAATTCTAAGTTAATGATTTGCAAAAAAAACAAAAAAAAACTTTCTCACTTCAAACATTAAATATCTTGTCTTTGCAGTCTATTCAATTGAATTTTGAGTTTAAACGATTTGAAAATCATTGTATTCTTTTTTTATGTACGAATTACACAATGTGCCAACTTCACTGGCGTTGGGTTTTGTACTAAAATCCCACTATCATTGATCTGTCAGAGAATTTTATTTAAAGTTCGACATTTTTAGAAATCATTGTGTGTCACATCAATTGTGCATTTGAAGCAAAACAAGTGCAGTCACTCAAATTGTATTGAATGACGTATTGAATTTAAAATAACATTTAAAAGCCAAGAAATAAAAGCCACTCTCCTTCTCTTTTCCAACTCTAACACTCACCGGCGGATCTCTTGACGGTAATCGTCTTCTCCATCTAACAATCACTTGCCAATTCAATCCAGCGGCGGCGCGTGAGCCCCGCGGCACACTTTGCTCGTTTTGTGGCTTAGAGTTGCCTCATGCCAGGAACTGCCGAGCCTATCGATTGGTTCTCCCTAACTGTTGGGGCTCAGTTGAGTGTCTGACTGCTACACCTATTTCACCTTGTGCCGAGCACAGGGAGGTTTGCAATATTGGGACACAACACAGCAATAGGGAATGGGGGATGAATGTTCCTGGAAGACGACAAAAAACAGTTGCAACGGGTGCTGTGCTCAGGACTCCTAAGTCACCTTAAGTGTTAGAGGAGATTAATGGACCCCTGATTTCACAAACATTGGCTCACTTCCTGCTGCATTTGTGTTGATGCAGGGGTTGGGTGTGCTCTTCAGTTAGTGGACAGAGGGTAAGGAGCTATAGGCAAGAAATTAGCCTTGTTTTCCCAAGCTGAATAGAGTTACCATATTTTTCGAACTATAAGGTGCATTTAAAATCCTTTAATTTTCTCAAAAATCGTCAGTGCGCCTGATAACCCGGTGCGCCTAATATACGAAATAATTCTGGTTGTGCTTACCCACCTCGGAGCAATTTTATTTGGTACATGGTGAAATTATAAGTGAGACCAGTAGATGGTAGTCACACTCAAGAGATACCGTTGTGATCAAAAGTTTACATACACTTGTAAAGAACATAATGTCATGCACTATGTCTTGAGTTTCCAATAATTTATTTTTTTGTGATAGAGTGATTGGAGCACATACTTGTCGGTCACAAAAAAAACATTCATGAAGTTTGGTTCTTTTATGAATTTATTATGGGTCTACTGAAAATGTGAGCAAATCTGCTGGGTCAAAAGTATACATACAGCAATGTTAATATTTGCTTACATGTCCCTTGGCAAGTTTCACTGCAATAAGGCGCTTTTGGTAGCCATCCACAAGCTTCTGCTTGAACTTTTGACCACTCCTCTTGACAAAATTGGTGCAGTTCAGCTAAATTTGTTGGTTTTCTGACATGGACTTGTTTCTTCAGCATTGTCCACACGTTTAAGTCAGGACTTTGGGAAGGCCATTCTAAAACCTTAATTCTAGCCTGGTTTAGCCATTCCTTTACCACTTTTGACATGTGTTTGGGGTCATTGTCCTGTTGGAACACCCAACTGTGCCCAAGACCCAACCGCCGGGCTGATGATTTTAGGTTGTCCTGAAGAATTTGGAGGTAATCCTCCTTTCTCTTTGTCCCATTTACTCTCTGTAAAGCACCAGTTCTATTGGCAGCAAAACAGGCCCAGAGCATAATACTACCACCACCATGCTTGACGGTAGGAATGGTGTTCCTGGGAATAAAGGCCTCACCTCCAAACATATTGCTGGGTATTGTGGTAAAAAAGCTACATTTTTGTTTCATCTGACCACAGAACTTTCCTCCAGAAGGTCTTATCTTTGTCCATGTGATGTCATTTCTAATATAAAGTAGCGTAAAGTTCTAACTTATATCTCGCTAGGGAAGCGCTAAAAACTACCGGTGTAGTGAGTTTACATTATTCACCCACGGAACTCTAGTTATTAGAGAGTTCCGGTCGGACGTTTTTTACGGGACACATTTCTAGCGTTGTTGTTGTACTAGTGAGCAACGGATGAGGAGATGCTGCTCCGTTATTGGTTGAAGTAAAGTCTGAATGTCATTAAAAGAGTTAGCTCCATCTTTTGACACTTCTTCCACTCCCGTCCTTGCACGCTACACCGCTACAATAAAGATGGCGGGGATAAGACGCTGTCGAAGGTGAGCCACATACATAAGACCGCCAACAAAACGGCACATCCTGAAGCGACTGTCAGAAAGCGGATTGAAGATGATCTGTAAAACATCATCTATGCAACATTTTGACCAAAGAACCACCATTACATGTTATGTAGACCACGCGGAAGTCTTTTACATTTACAAAAAAAATCATAATATGAACCTTTATAATCCGGTGCGCCTTTTGTATGAAAACAGACCTGACTAGACCTGCTCATCGGCAGTGCGCCCTATGGTCCAGAAAATACGGTATATAGATCACATAACAATGTATTTTCATGGGGAGGGACATAAAAGATGGAACTAGACACGAGGGCTGTCTTGAAATAGTCAAAGGTTCGCCAATTAGATTCGAAAGAGTCGGATTCGACTATCAACCTGGCAGACGAATCGTCTGATATTAAACCACCAACGCCCCTCCGTGGGAGGGAAGTGAGTTGATATCTGTTGAGGCGGCTTTAAATATTAGAACACTATCATTGTGTGCAGACAAACAGACTTCAGAGAGTAAGAGACATCATACGCAAGTACGGTGTTAGCTTTCACTGTTATGCTGATGACACTCAACTCTACATGCCCCTAAAGCTGACCAACACGCCGGACTGTAGTCAGCTGGAGGCGTGTCTTAATGAAATTAAACAATGGATGTCCGCTAACTTTTTGCAACTCAACGCTAAGAAAACGGAAATGCTGATTATCGGTCCTGCTAGACACCAACATCTATATAATAATACCACCTTAACATTTGACAACCAAACAATTAAACAAGGAGACTCGGTAAAGAATCTGGGTATTATCTTCGACCCAACTCTCTCGTTTGAGTCACACATTAAGAGTGTTACTAAAACGGCCTTCTTTCATCTCCGTAATATCGCTAAAATTCGTTCCATCTTGTCCACTAGCGACGCTGAGATCATTATTCATGCGTTCGTTACGTCTCGTCTCGATTACTGTAACGTATTATTTTCGGGCCTCCCTATGTCTAGCATTAAAAGATTACAGTTGGTACAAAATGCGGCTGCAAGGCTTTTGACAAAAACAAGAAAGTTTGATCATATTACGCCTATACTGGCTCACTTGCACTGGCTTCCTGTGCACTTAAGATGCGACTTTAAGGTTTTACTACTTACGTATAAAATATTACACGGTTTAGCTCCAGCCTATCTCGCCGATTGTATTGTACCATATGTCCCGACAAGAAATCTGCGTTCAAAGAACTCCGGCTTATTAGTGATTCCCAGAGCCAAAAAAAAGTCTGCGGGCTATAGAGCGTTTTCTATTCGGGCTCCAGTACTCTGGAATGCCCTCCCGGTAACAGTTAGAGATGCTACCTCAGTAGAAGCATTTAAGTCCCATCTTAAAACTCATTTGTATAATCTAGCCTTTAAATAGACCCCCCCTTTTTTAGACCAGTTGATCTGCCGTTTCTTTTCTTCTCTCCTCTTCTCCCCTGTCCCTTGCGAGGGGGAGTTGCATAGGTCCGGTGGCCATGGATGAAGTGCTGGCTGTCCATAGCCGGGACCCCGGGTGGACCACTAGCCTGTGCATCGGTTGGGGACATCTCTGCGCTGCTGACCCGTCTCCGCTCGGGATGGTTTCCTGTTGGCCCCGCTGTGGACTGGACTCCCGCTGATGTGTTGGATCCACTGTGGACTGGACTTTCACAATGTTATGTCAGACCCACTCGACATCTGTTGCTTTCGGTCTCCCCTAGAGGGGGGGGGTTACCCACATATGCGGTCCTCTCCAAGGTTTCTCATAGTCATTCACCGACGTCCCACTGGGGTGAGTTTTTCCTTGCCCGTATGTGGGCTCTGTACCGAGGATGTCGTTGTGGCTTGTACAGCCCTTTGAGACACTTGTGATTTAGGGCTATATAAATAAACATTGATTGATTGATTGAAGAGACAAATATTTCGGCTGTCACTTTACGTCTTTAAAACCACCGGCGTTTTTGACCTTACACATTTCTTTTAATATAAAATCTATTTGTCTGCCAACAAGAATATTTTACGAATGGAGTTGGGGGAATGTTTCTACATGGGGGACGTGATCGAGGCGCGTCAGACACAAAACTCGCTGTGCCATCACGCCCCGCTTGCCGGAGCATATCTTGCCAGAACACCAGCCGAACCCAGCAGTTGGCCTGCTGGAAATTGGACTCGGCTCAGGCACTGGGACGCCCCGCAGGTGTAGCTCCCTCTTTCCGCTGGTTCGCATATCAAAACCTTGCTATTACTTTTGTTTCCTGCATTTGACCAATTTTGATGTCCATTCATTGCCGCACCAAAGAGGACCTTACGAAACTGTGGTTTCACCTTTTTTTTTTTTATAATGGAAACAGTTGCTTAGTTTCATTCTCTTCAATATAAGATTGTATTCCTTAGGAAGCTAATTTTATAAGTAGCAATAATATATTTGGAATATAAAGTTAAAGTTAAAGCACCACTGCTAGTCACACACACACTAAGTGTGGTGAAATTACCCTCTGCATTTGACCCATCCCCTTGTTCCACCCCCTGGGAGGTGAGGGGAGCAGTGAGCAGCAGCAGTGGCCATGCTCGGGAATCATTTTTGGTGATTTATTCCCCAATTCCAACCCTTGATGCTGAGTGCCAAGCAGGGAGGTAAAGGCTCCCATTTATATAGTCTTTGGTATGACTCGGCCGGGGTTTGAACTCACGACCTACCGATCTCAGGGCGGACACTCTATACATGTACAAACCCCGTTTCCATATGAGTTGGGAAATTGTGTTAGATGTAAATATAAACGGAATACAATGATTTTCAAATCATTTTCAACCCATATTCAATTGAATATGCTACAAAGACAACATATTGGATGTTCAAACTGATAAACATTTTTTTTCTTGCAAATGATCATTAACTTTAGAATTTGATGCCAGCAACACGTGACAAAGAAGTTGGGAAAGGTGGCAATAAATACTGATAAAGTTGAGGAATGCTCATCAAACACTTATTTGGAACATCCCACAGGTGAACAGGCTAATTGGGAACAGGTGGGTGCCATGATTGGGTATAAAAGTAGATTCCATGAAATGCTCAGTCATTCACAAACAAGGATGGGGCGAGGGTCACCACTTTGTCAACAAATGCGTGAGCAAATTGTTGAACAGTTTAAAAAAAACCTTTCTCAACCAACTATTGCAAGGAATTTAGAGATTTCACCATCTACGGTCCGTAATATCATCAAAGGGTTCAGAGAATCTGGAAAAATCACTGCACATAAGCAGCTAAGCCCGTGACCTTCGATCCCTCAGGCTGTACTGCATCAACAAGCGACATCAGTGTGTAAAGGATATCACCACATGGGCTCAGGAACACTTAAGAAACCCACTGTCAGTAACTACAGTTGGTCGCTACATCTGTAAGTGCAAGTTAAAACTCTCCTATGCAAGTCGAAAACCGTTTATCAACAACACCCAGAAACGCCGTCGGCTTCGCTGGGCCTGAGCTCATCTAAGATGGACTGATACAAAGTGGAAAAGTGTTCTGTGGTCTGACGAGTCTACATTTCAAATTGTTTTTGGAAACTGTGGACGTCGTGTCCTCCGGACCAAAGAGGAAAAGAACCATCCGGATTGTTATAGGCGCAAAGTTGAAAAGCCAGCATCTGTGATGGTATGGGGGTGTATTAGTGCCCAAGACATGGGTAACTTACACATTTGTGAAGGCGCCATTAATGCTGAAAGGTACATACAGGTTTTGGAGCAACATATGTTGCCATCCAAGCAACGTTACCATGGACGCCCCTGCTTATTTCAGCAAGACAATGCCAAGCCACGTGTTACATCAACGTGGCTTCATAGTAAAAGAGTGCGGGTACAAGACTGGCCTGCCTGTAGTCCAGACCTGTCTCCCATTGAAAATGTGTGGCGCATTATGAAGCCTAAAATACCACAACGGAGACCCCCGGACTGTTGAACAACTTAAGCTGTACATCAAGCAAGAATGGGAAATAATTCCACCTGAGAAGCTTAAAAAATGTGTCTCCTCAGTTCCCAAACGTTTACTGAGTGTTGTTAAAAGGAAAGGTCATGTAACACAGTGGTGAACATGCCCTTTCCCAACTACTTTGGCACGTGTTGCAGCCATGAATTTCTAAGTTAATTATTATTTGCAAAAAAAAAAAAAAGTTTATGAGTTTGAACATCAAATATCTTGTCTTTGTAGTGCATTCAATTGAATATGGGTTGAAAAGGATTTGCAAATCATTGTAATCCGTTTATATTTACATCTAACACAATTTCCCAACTCATATGGAAACGTGGTTTGTATAACAACACTGTTAGTACCAAATGTCTCATTATATAACATTTGTATACAATTTGAAACAAGTCTCAGAGGTCACACAATAGTGTACTGCAAGTGTGTGTGCCAAAATCTAGTCTAGATACTGGATTTTTTCCGAGTTTTGGGGACTGAACTCAGGGTTGAGGCCAGCGTGGTGGGTCCTGGTGAAGGGCTGGGGTTAAAATTCATGCATGTTGGCACCCTGTGAATCACTCTCCAGGAGGGGAGGGCACTGATTTTTTCCCCAGAATTTTTGGCATTTACCAAAAAAGTTCCTAATATGGATAGTTTGGCAGCCAGCTGCTTTAAATTTGCTCTTCACCTCCAAAAGCTGCAGCGCTGCCATCCTGTCTTTTCTTTGCCCCCTGGTGGTTGACGTGTTGATCGCGAAAGTGCTTGATTTGATATGCAGCAAAGTCGTCGACGGTCATCCTCAATTAATCGTAGTTGTCAAAACCGTGATTGTGATTAAAATGTGAAAAGTGCTTTTAGCAATGCTAGCGAGCTGTGTTTGTTCACGCCGGACAAAGTGCGAAAACAATAGCATTGCCATGTGCAGGGGCATCAAAATAGCAAGCTAAGTGAAGATGTTACCCAGGGGCAAAATTTTTCCAATAGAAAAGCACCAATTGTGAGTATAGCCAAGCAAAGTACCATATTTTTCGGACTATATGGCGCACTTAAAATCCTTTCATTTTCTCAAAACTCGACAGTGCGCCTTATAACCCGGTGCGACTAATGTGCAGAATAATTTTGGTTGTGCTTACCGACCTCAAAGCTATTTTATTTGGTACATGGTGAAGTGATAAGTGTGACCAGTATATGGCAGTCACACATAAGAGATACGTGTAGACTGCACTATGACTCAGAAACACCAAAATTGTATATGTTCCATTGAAAATATAGAACATTACACACGGCGCTCAAAAATCTATCAACATGTTTTAGTACGACTTTGGTAAGCTATGAAGCCACACCGCTTGATGGATTGTACTGTGCTTCAACATAGGAGTATTATAATGGTGCGTGTAAAAGGTAAGACATATTATCTGGCGTTTTGTTTTGCAATATTATGCAAAAGCAACTTTTCTTACCTTCTGGTACCTGCTGATCTGTATTTGGGATCTGCATAAGTCCTGAAAATTTTTGCGCGTCCGCCTTTGTAGTCCGTGCAGACACCATAGTCGATAAGCTTCTTCTTTTTCTCTATCTTCTTGTTATGGGACATTCATCCTCCGCTGTTGCCATTTCTAATATAAAGTAGTGTAAAGTTCTTACTTATATCTGTCAGTAAACTTGCCATGACTGCGCTAAAAGTATGTTTTAGCGCTGTGGTGTAATTACATTATTCACCCAAGGAGCTTTAGTTACTAGAGAGTTCCGGTCGGACGTTTTTTCACGGGACACATTTCTGGCGTTGTTGTTTCCGGAAAAAAATAAAACAAAAAATATGACCCCTTTAATGCGCCTTCTGTATGAAAATAGACCTGACTAGACCCGCTCATCGGCAGTGCGCTTTATAATCCGGTGCGCCCTATGGTCCGGAAAATACGGTAGGTACAATGTGGTGAAAAAGTGACAAATGCCACTTTTCCACACTGTGTCACTGGTTGGATGTCACACTATTTTAGTAGCCGACACAGCTATTGCACACACAGGTTTTATTGCTGTAACACAACAACGACAAACTGAGCTGATTGGTGGCGATGTTGGTCAGATAGGAGAAAGAAACAAACTTTGGTCCAAGAGTTGTTAGAACTACTGAGACTAACTGAGCACCTCTTTCTTCTTTAGCATCTGTCTGCATTAACTGCACTTACAGTAATGTACTTCGATCGTCTGGAGAGTGTGGGATGTAACTCACCAGGTGGACGCGGTACATGATGCTGATGCCGAGGGTCATGAATGGTTTAGAAAAGTCGATGACCTTCTCGCGTTCTGCTGTGATGGTGAGGCCAGCCACAGCCAAGTCAGCTTTCTGAAAGACAAACCAAGAAACCACTTTTACTGCTGTACTCACTTTATGCACAACTGCGTTGTGTACAATGCACTGCATTATTACACCAAATACATAATTTTCTTGTTTTTTAATTACAGATATTACCCAAACATTTTTTATTTCAGCACATCAGACTGCTAGGACTCTATTTTTCAGGATCCTTCTCTGAGGTGTCGACTATCATCGGTAATTACAAGACAATAATTACCGTAGGGTGGTGCAACGATTTAATAAAAACTGTATAACTTTTTTTTTATATAGATGACAATTGTATTGAAGTGAATTAATTAACTCATATTGTGTTTTAAATATGGTGAATGTTTATATTCATTTTGGAGAAAGCAAACCACCAAGTTTAAGTAAACAGTGGTATTTCAGTTTGAGCACATGATAAAATAAGGCCCCTTAGTTGGACATTCGTATGTGGACTGGAATTAGCTCTCTCACGAGAAGGAGCAATACAACCAGGCTTTGGAATGCAAAAGTTATAGCTCTATCCTGGCGGAGGGATTCCATGTTTATCTTAAACGTCAAACCTACAAGTTGTGGTATACATCTGTTGTTTTCCAGTCACTACACACAAACATCTCCTTACATGGTCAGGTTGAGCTGGCCTGACTTAAGCACACACTCAGACAGAGAAAGAAGGAATACAAGACTGGTGGTTTGGCTTCTCCAGTTCAGGAGTCCTTCATATTTTTGACCTAGGATCCTCCGGGTACTGCAGACCTGTTTAATGACACTCGCTTGTAATCATAGGCGCCGATCCCGTGGGTGCTCTGCATTGCTTTGGGGCCCGAGCACCCATGGGATCGGCGCCTATGATTACAAGCGAGTGTCATTAAACAGGTCTGCAGTACCCAGAGGAACCTAGGTCAAAAAAATGAAGGACTCCTGAACTGGAGAAGCCAAACCACCAGTCTTGTATGGATGGCAACTTTTAATCTTTAAAATATTTTTTGAAAAATTTTGGTCCGTCTTACAAAATAATAAAGCCATACATCATATGGGATATTAACTTCGATGAATGTCCTTTTTTTTAAATACACACACTTTTTTAATACACACACAGAGCACCCACTGGCAGAAATGTAGATCGGCGCCTATGCTTGTAATAAAGCAACTATTGGTTCAGTAAATCGTCTCCAACGTCTCTTTTGATCCAGCCACAGTGCCGTGACATCCTTCTGTCCGGATGAGGATGACAAGACCAGAAATACACTTCACTATCATATAATTATTCCTTCTAACACCAAAGACATGCACCTGGGGATAGGTTGATTAGCAACACTAAATTGGCCCTAGTGTGTGAATGTGAGTGTGAATGTTGTCTGTCTATCTGTGTTGGCCCTGCAATGAGGTGTCGACTTGTCCAGGGTGTATCCTGTCTTACTTACCTAGCCCCCCACAACCCCAAGAGGGACACGCTGTAGAAAAAGGATAGATGGATAATTATGTATTATGATTCAAGATTCAAGATGATTCAAGATGCTTTATTGTTGTCCATTCTTTAACTTGTACAAGACACATAAGAACTGAAATTTCACTTTCGGCACAGTCCCACTAAGAGCAGACATACGTTACAAGGGGACAAGACGGGACCGCCAACGGATCAGCCACTTACGGCGCTCCTTAAAAAGGTGGGAAAAAGGTGACATTGGGAAAGGGGGAAGAGTAAAACAATATCAGTCTAAGGCTGGACCCTCAGGAGGGGTCCAGACTGAGTCAGAGGAAAAAACCTCACATAGCATGGCACACATAAACATGATACATGTAATCACAACAACTCGCAACAGAGGGGGGGGGGATTTGGGGCCCTGGAGGCTGGCTGCTGCTATAAAGCGCTACTCAGCCATCCACAACCCTGGAGGAATTAAGCAGTGGTGAAGGCGTTGATTGGGGGAGGGGCGGGTGCGTGCATGTATGCCCAATTAACTTGGGTGAGATGTTGAAATGTTTTTGTGGACTGGGGCCGATCTCAAAGTTCGACACCAGGTGTTATTGAAAAAAAGGAAGGTCAAAAGCGTCCATCGTTGAGGAGTCCTCGGGGGAGTTCTTCAGAACAGCCTGTTCCTGATAGCATCAAGGCCATTATGTCAGATTTCTTATGACATCTGAGTCACCATGCAATGGCCAATACTTGACTCCCCAACAGGGATAAGGCTTAGGCAGGGTTCCAATGAATTTTAATAGACTTCTGACACTTATTAAATTTTAGATACTTTAAAACAGTTTCCTTTAATTTGTTACTTTTTGTTTTTAAGTTATTTTTATTTCATTTTTAAATTATTTTAAATGGTTTTATTTTTACTAACTTCTTCTGTTTATTTTCTACTGATAAAATCAGGTGAACTGATTATGATGCCAACAGTTTGACTTCGGAACTGATTAAAAACACAAACAAAACTGAGTTTGACCAGCGTCCCGTAACTTTCCATTATGGATGTTCCACTGGAGGTGTGTTTGGGTTGTTATCTTTATCACAGTAGCTATGTTTACATGTGCAAAATTGATCCAATCAGGGCTAAAACGTTGTCGATTGGTTTTCCAATTCCCCTTTTTTACATGGACACTTGATACAGTGATCCGATCATCACATGTGTATTAATGGGCCAAGCATTTAATCAGAATAAATCATCTGGGCAAGCAAAGAGTTGTTTTTTTTTAACGAAAATGGGATAAAAAAAACAAACAAAAAAACTTATTCTGCCTATGTTGTAAAGAAACGCTGCTTTAACGGCACAGACTCAGCTGATTCGCCCATTGTACTTCACACGTTTAATTTCCCTCCTCTCTGGCGCCATGTCTGCGTATGTGAGATGGTGCTATCTTCCTGATGAACCCAACAGTTGTTGTTGCCCTAAGGCGTGTTAACATGTTCCTCCTCCAAACCAACTAGCACACTGTTAAAAGACAAGCTTGACAACCATCCATCCATCAGAGGGTAAGACTGAAAGCTGGCAAGGTCGGAACCACTTTTACCATTATGACTTCAAGCTTTGTAATATGAAGCTAAGCTTTACAATTTTAATTTGGTCGACGGTTCGGTGAATTCCGGCTTCCAGATGTTTTTTCATTAACTTGTTTGTGGAACTCAGTGTTTCTAGCGTTACGACCATCTAGGCGCGCCAAAATCCTGAGTTCTCTAGGGATGTTCGATCCCATCAAGGTTTTATGCTGCCAATTCTGATCAACCATGAGAAACCGATTCCATGTGTTAATTGTACATTTTTCAATGTATTTATGGTAAATGTTATTGAACGTTTAACAATATCAACACATTATTTAAACTATTTCCTTTTTTTTTTCCTGTATCGCCCTCAAAGGCTATCTATATCCAGGGCAACATTCCCTGAGTTTTTAAACCGACAAAACATTTATTTGTAAAAAAATATATAAATATTGAGCTGATCCCTCATGTATCAATCATATACTGATACTACCCTTGGTATGGACACCACTTATTTATGGATCCATCTGATCTTCCTTTTACATGTGTTCTGACCAGTGACGTGCGGTGAGGTTCATGGCTGGTGAGGCACTGACTTCATCACAGTCAGATTTACAAACATATGAACCCTAAAGAGTATCTTATTCACCATTTGATTGGCAGCAGTTAACGGGTTATGTTTAAAAGCTCATACCAGCCTTCTTCCCTGCACTCAGCATCAAGGGTTGGAATTTGGGGTTAAATCACCAAAAAATATTCCCGGGCGCGGCGCCGCTGCTGCCCACTGCTCCCCTCACCTCCCAGGGGGTGATCAAGGGGATGGGTCAAATGCAGAGGACACATTTCATTACACCTAGTGTGTGTGTGACAATCATTGGTACTTTAACTTAACTTTAACTTTACCCATACAAACTGTAGCACACAAAAAAGCACATTCAATAAAAACATTTTTATTATGGTCTTACCTTTACTTATAAATGAAGTCCATGCGCCGCTGTTGTGCTGGATTAATGCACCCCCGCCGTAGAATGCACCCCCTGACGGGAGTGTTGTATCAACTAAAGCCCACACTTAAACTTTCCACGTGCAAGATTGAATCTATTTAAAAAAGTTATTTAATACGAAGCCAAAAAGTGCAAAAACAATCATGTTCGTGTTGGAGGAGTTGTGAATGAATGAAATATGAAATCCGTGCTGCAGTCTGCAGGTGTACCTAATGTTGTGGCCCTGCAGTCATTCACAACTCCTCCAACACGAACATTATTGTTTTTGCACTTTTTGGCTTCTTATTAAATAACTTTTTTAAATAGATTCAATCTTGCACGTGGAAAGTTTAAGTGTGGGCTTTAGTTCATATAACACTCCCGTCAGGGGGTGCATTCTCTACCTCCAGGAGGCGGGATTACTGCGAGCCTCAGCCAGTGCGTCTTCGCAGCCGTTTTATGATTGCTCAGCACAAGAAATACGTTACACACATACAGTTGTTGACAAAATACACTGTACATTATATACCTCAGCTAACTAAACTATGGAAATGTATAATATAATTCATATAGCAATACGGTCTCACTGCACAGCAGGCCAGCAGTTAGCCAAGTCCGCAATCCATGTTGAGGCACAACGCAGTGACGTGCCTCAACTGGCTACTGATCACCGCACCGTCTCTTCTCAGTATTTGAACGGCAAATGTGAAAATTCAGCGATTTTGAATAAAAATAATCTAAAACTGGTGAATTTAAATGGAAAATAACTTTATAGTATAATCACATACATATAACAATTTAATTAAGTTTTTTTCTTTTTACATTTTTTTTCTTTCCATGATGGCACGTGAGACCCCACCTCACCTGCCTCCCCTGACTGCACGTCACTGGTTCTGACGGTGACAATGCTGACACACCAACAGTTGTTGTTGTTATATTGTCCTCTCTCTCTAGACTTTTACTAATCTATGTGTTACGGCTCAAGCACCTGCCGCCTCTCATTGTTCTGTACGCTCCTCTGAGCGCGCTTCTGGACACGCCCACAGGTGTTCCTCTCCTGCAATCTACACGCTCTCTCTCCTGCAATCTCCTGCGTTCCAGTGCCAGAACGTAGCTACCTGTATTGTTCAGTAAGCCCACACGTCTCTGGCTCCTTTTTCATGTGCCTACTTCGCCTTAACGGAGGTGATTACTATGTCCTTTCTTCATTAAAATCGCCCAGGTGGCCGATAGACTTGCACACCCTTATTTTCCAAGAATAAAATTGTGCCGGCAACAGACCAAGTTTGCTTCCCTCTTGCCATGTTTGCTACTCAATGTTGTTTGGGAAATATTTTACCTCCTTTTTGGCAAATAAGAACCCCTTCAAAGTGGCCTTCATTCTGCAAGGAGATGAACACAATGAATACACCCTGTGTTATTTATGCACTCTCTCACACATATATAATTATTAATGATGTCAGGAAGTACCAGTCTGTGGGGAGAAAGGTGCGAGAGGATGTGTGTGCGCCAAAAGCACACACGTAAAGTTAAGCTTCAGTTTTAACGTCATGCTCAAAACGTGGCAACAACGGAGGACAAAAAGAGATGAAAAAGGTAGCTGCTCTGCAGACCTGGTATTTCTGTTGTTTGTAATTACTCCTATTTAAAACCAGTGAAGTTGGCATGCTGTGTAAATGGTAAATAAAAACAGAATACATCGATTTGCAAATCCTTTCCAACCTATATTCAATTGAATAGACTGCAAAGACAAGATACTTAACGTTCAAACTGGAAAACTTTATTAATTTTTACAAATATTAGCTCATTTGGAATTTGATGCCTGCAACAGGTTTCAAAAAAGTTGGCACAAAAAAAAACTGAGAAAGTTGAGGAATGCTCATCAAACACTTATTTGAAACATCCCACAGGTGAACAGGCTAATTGGGAACAGGTGGGTGCCGTGATTGGGAATAAAAGCAGATTCCATGAAATGCTCAGTCATTCACAAACAAGGATGGGGCGAGGGTCACCACTTTGTGAACAAATGCGTTAGCAAATTGTCCAACAGTTTAAGAACAACATTTATCAACCAGCTATTGCAAGGAATTTAGGGATTTCACCATCTATGGTCCGTAATATCATCAAAAGGTTCAGAGAATCTGGAGAAATCACTGCACGTAACATTGAATCTCTGTGACCTTGGATCCCTCAAGCGGTACTGCATCAAAAAGCGACATCAGTGTGTAAAGGATATCACCACATTGGCTCAGGAACACTTCAGAAAACCACTGTCAGTAACTACAGTTTGTCCCTACATCTGTAAGTAAAGTTAAAACTCTACTATGCAAAGCGAAAGCCATTTATCAACAACACCCAGAAACATCACCGGCTTCGCTGGGCCCAAGCTCATCTAAGATGGACTGATACAAAGTGTAAAAGTGTTCTGTGGTCTGACGAGTCTACATTTCAAATTATTTTTGGAAACTGTAGACGTCATGTCCTCCGGACCAAAGAGTAAAAGAACCATCCGGATTGTTCTTGGCGCAAAGTTGAAAAGCCAGCATCTGTGATGGTATGGGGGTGTATTAGTGCCCAAGGCATGGGTAACTTACACATATGTGAAGGCACCATTAATGATGAAAGGTACATACAGGTTTTGGAGCAACATGTGTTGCCATCCAAGCAACGTTATCATGGACGCCCCTGCTTATTTTAGCAAGACAATGCCAAGCCACATGTTACAACATCGGGGCTTCATAGTAAAAGAGTGTGGGTACTAGACTGGCCTGCCTTTCTTCCAGACCTGTCTCCTATTGAAAATGTGTGGTGCAATATGAAGCCTAAAATACCACAACGGAGACCCTGGACTGTTGAACAACTTAAGCTGTACATCAAGCAAGAATGGGAAATAATTCCACCTGAAAAGCTTCAAAATTTGGTCTCAGTTACCAAACATTTACTGAGTGTTGTTAAAAGGAAAGGCCGTACAACACAGTGGTAAACATGCCCCTGTGCCAACTTTTTTGCAATGTGTTGCTGCCATTAAATTCAAAATTAATGATTATTTGATGAAAAAAAATTTTTTTTCTCAGTTTGAACATCACATATCTTATCTTTGCAGTCTATTCAATTGAATATAAATTGAAAAGGATTTGATAATCATTGTATTCTGTTTTTATTTACGAATTACACAACGTGCCAACTTCACTGGTTTTGGGTTTTGTAGAATAAGTTGTTAAACTTCAGTTCTAGGCACCTCTCATCATTTTAAACATCCTAAAAATAAAATAATCTAAAAAGACTCTGCCCTCCCTAAATGGAGAAATCCAATAATCTTAATAATAAATCCTAATAATGTAAACATCCGGCTGTCTCAAAGGCCCTTATGCAGCTCTAGACAACGTGCTTGACACAGTCATCTTTGTAATCCCCAGTATTGCCAGTTACTGTATTTTCCTGCCCATAGGGTGCACCGGATTATAAGGTGCACTGCCGATGAATGGTCTATTTTTGATCTGTTTTCATGTATAAAGCGCACCAGATTATAGGGCGCATTAAAGGAGTAATATTATATATTTTTTTTCTAAATGTAAAATACTTCCTTGTGGTCTACATAGCATGTAATGGTGGTTCTTTGGTCAAAATGTTGCATAGATGATGTTTTACAGATCATCTTCAAGGCGCTTTCTGACAGTCGCTTCAGGATGCGCCGTTTTGTGGGCGGTCTTATTTATATGGCTCACCTTCGACAGCGTCTTCTCCCCGTCATCTTTGTTGTAGCGGTGTAGCGTGCAAGGATGGGAATGGAAGAAATGTCAAAAGATGGAGCTAACTGTTTTAATGACATTCAGACTTTACTTCAATCAATAACGGAGCAGCATCTCCTCATCCGGAAACAACAAATGTGTCCCGTGAAAAACCGTCCGACCGGAAATCTCAACTAAATAAAGTTCCTTGGGTGAATAATGTAAACTCACTACACCAGTATGTTTTAGCGCTTTCATGGTGAGTTTACTTACAGATATAAGTAAGAACTTTACACTACTTTATATTAGAAATGGCAACAGCGGAGGATGGATGTCCCATAACAAGAAGATAGAGAAAAAGAACAAGCTTATCGACTACGTTGTCGGCACGGACTACAAAGGATTCATGCAGATCCCAAATACAGATCAGCAGGTACTAGAAGGTAAGCAACGTTTCTTTTGAATAATATTGCGAAACAAAACGCCACAAAATATGTCTTACCTTATACACAACCCATAATAATACTCGTATGTTGAAGCACAGTACAATCTTTCAAGCGGTGCGGCTTCATAGCTTACCAAAGTCGTACTAAAACATTTTGATAGATTTTTGAGCTCCGTGTGTAATGTTCTATATTTTCAATGGAACATATAAAATGTTGGTGTTGTTCACTTGAGTAATATTGCCATCTTAGTGCAGTCTACACTTATCTCTTATGTTTGACTGCCATCTACTGGTCACACTTATCATTTCACCATGTACCAAATCAATTTGCTTCGAGGTCGGTAAGCAAAACCAGAATTATTCCGTATATTAGGCGCACAGGGTTATAAGGCGAAATGTTGAGTTTGAAAAAAAAAAAAGATTTTAAGTGCGCCTTATAGTCCGGAAAATACGGTATTTAGGTTGTAATGGACATTATATCTATACTTTTATATAAGCTGTACACGGACTACCTTAAAGTACAGCCAGGTTTCATTTTCACAGTATTGTCCCTTGACAAGATATAGCGTTCAGTCGTGTCCGGCCTTGGTCTGGAAACAACACTTGGACCAACAAGTATCTCGGACAGGTCAAATGAGCGGTCAAAGCAGTGGCTGGTAAAACCCGGCGATACAAAATGACCAACAAGAAAACAAGGCAGTAAAATGTAACTGCAAGGGAATCTTCATCTCCCTAAGGGACACACAGTGGAAGCAGGCAAACAAAGGGTATGTGAAGAATGGGAGGTAGAGTAAATAGCGGGGGGTGGGGGTGGGGGCAACGCTGTATTGCTGCAGATGCTGCTGCAAATGCATGATGGTTAGAATGTTTCCATTAATGCATTCCTTCTCAAGGGCAGGGGGGTTCTTTTTGCCAGTATGTGATGAGCCGCATGTAGCACTTGGCTTCACTGTAACCACAGTGAAAGACGAGGAAAGACTAGTGTGTTGTTTCCTTTAATGTTAATAAGCTTACAATGTTTTGCAGAGGTATAGTTATAACAATTTTATAAACACAAGTATACTATTTATTAGAGATTATCGGCCGATAAATGCTTTAAAATGTAATATTGGAAATGATCGGTATCAGTTTTAAAAAAGTTAAATTTATGACTTTTTAAAACGCCGCTGTACGGAGTGGTACGCGGACGTAGGGAGAAGTACAGAGCGCCAATAAACCTTAAAGTCACTGCCTTTGCGTGCCGGCCCACTCACATAATATCTATGGCTTTTCACACACACAAGTGAATGCAAAGGGGGGGGGGGGGGTGCGAAACTAATTATTTGCAAAGCACTGCATTACTGAATAAAAAGATTACATTTACAGGGCTGACTTTTGGACCATCACCTCCTGCTCAGTCCTCTGCATCAATGACTGCTCTACACCTTTACAAACTGCTCACACACAAGCACACCGCGGCCTTGTGCATCCTGCTCAGCCAGTAGCCTTTCACTCATCATCATCATCAGCAAACTTCCGCCTCATCTTTTCTTTCTTTCTTTTTCTTTTCTCTCTTTTTTTCGAACTCACAGTCGTTTTGAAAGTCTGATCGCCCGCGCCCGTCGCCGAAAGGAAACCACATGCGGGGAGCAGCAGCCGTCGAGGCAATTTCTACAAAGGCAGATCCTCTGGCGAGATGAACGCGCAGTCGTAACAGCGGCTGAATTATTTATGTGACAATGGAATATTAATATTGATAACTGCATTTCTGTGCCGGCCTGCTGTGTTATGCCTTCTAGTCCTGGTAGCTTAAACATGTTGCCGGTTCACTTTGATTTGAAAAAAAAAACATGTTGGGAAACAGTGTGCTTGTCTGGACTGGATTGTTAGGCTGTCTGACAGCTGTCAAAGTAGTGCGGTAAAATAGTGTTCAGTAAACGGCCCTGGCAGGGTAAACAGGTACTATTGTCCCCGAGTAACCTCAGGCTGTCTTCTGTCACTGTTGCCCGCTCAACTGACAAACATTTTTTCTTCTGCTCAGTGGCGCTTCCAGACTTTTATTTTCAGGGTTTGACATCTGGTTCGGCAGGGGTAGCGCCCATAAAACAGTAAGTCTACCCCAGCAGTAGCTACCACAGTAGTTTACCATGGTTACCACCACCAAGTATGGAGTGAATCTTCTTTTAAGACAATTGCATGACATTAAACAATATTGCAAAGCATTGAGCTATTACCGTATTTTCCGGACTATAAGGCACACTTAAAATATTTTATTTTTCTCAAAACTCAACAGTGCACCTAACAACCCGGTGTGCCTAATGTACGGAATAATTCCGACCTCGAGGCAGTTTTATTTAGTACATGGTGTAATGATAAGTGTGACCAGTAGATGACAGTCACACATAAACAATACATGTAGACTGCAATATGATGGCAATATGACTCAAGTAAACAACACCAACATTTTATATGTTCCATTGAAAATATAGAACATTACACACGGCGCTCAAGAATCTATCAAAATGTTTTAGTACGACTTTGGTCAGCTATGAAGCCGCACCGCTTGATGGATTGTACTGTGCTTCAACATAGGAGTATTATTATGGTGTGTGTATAAAGTAAGACATATTATCTGGCGTTTTGTTTCGCAATATTATGCAAAAGCAACTTTTCTTACTTTCTAGTATCTGATGATCTGTATTTAGGATCTGCATAAATGCTGAAAAATTGCGCAGGTCCGCCTTTGTAGTCGGTGATGACACCGTAGTCGATAAGCTTCTTTTTCTCTATCTTCTTGTTGTGGGACATTCATCCTCCGCTGTTGCCATTTCTAATATAAAGTAGTGTCAAGTTATTACTTATATCTGTCAGTAAACTCGCCATGAAAGCGCTAAAACATACCGGTTTAGTGAGTTTACATTATTCACCCAATAAACTTTAGTTATTAGAGTTCCGGTCGGACGGTTTTTCACGGGACATATTTCCGGCCTTGTTGTCGTTTCCGGATGAGGAGATGCTGCTCCGTTATTGATTGAAGTAAAGTCTGAATGTCATTAAAACAGTTAGCTCCATCTTTTGACACTTCTTCCACTCCCGTCCTTGCACGCTACACCGCTACAACAAAGATGACGGGGAGAAGACGCTGCCTAAGGTGAGCCATGTAAATAAGACCGCCCACAAAACGGCACATCCGGAAGCGACTGTCAGAAAGCGGCTTGATGATGAGCTGTAAAACAATCTATGCAACATTTTGACCAAAGAACCTCCATTACATGTTATGTAGACCACAAGGAAGTATTTTCCATTTAGAAATACATTATAATAATATGACTCCTTTGATGCGTCCTATAATCCCGTGCGCCTTATATATGAAAAAGATCGAACATAGACCATTCATCGGCAGTGGGCCTTATAATAATTTTTTGCTGTGTGTGCTGCATTCTGTTTTGTTGTTTTGCAGTTTTTCTTTTCTAGTTTTGTTTTTGCATAGCCTTCCCTATGCTTCGGTGCCCTTTCTATCGGCACTCGTCTTTTGTTTGTTGTTGTCATCACATGAAATTGTTATTTACCTGCACTTTCCGTCCTTGGCTTTTCAGCATCTTGGGAACACACCAAATATTGAGCGTAACAGTTAGTCCCAACCAAGACATACAAGTTTTATTGCCTAAGAAATCAGGGACGAGGAATGTGGGCGGTTGTTTTGGGCTCAAATGGAAGCAGAGGCTCAGCTGTACCCACCGCACAGCCGTCCTCTCAGATTCTGGTCGAGTATGGCACACCGAACGGCAACGTGTCAGAACTTTACATCTCCTGGGCTGTGAGACAGTGCAGTCCAGGTGTGACAGAGCCAGCCGAACTCACGTCACCGGCTCCTCAAGTGCGCACGAAGGCACAGGCACAGAGGTACGATCCGCCTCCTGCACGGCCGCCGCCACCAGTCCTACGTCCATCCCAGCAGCCTGCTGCTCTTGCTTGACTTCCAGCCCAGCCGCCTGCTACTCCAGTGGGCCTGCAGACGCCACCCACAACTCCAGTGGGCCTGCAGACACCAACCACAACTCCAGTGGGCCTGCAGTCAGCTGCAGTGTCGCATCCTGTCCTGCAGCACAAGCGGGCATCTGGCGCCCGCACACCTCAGCCTTGTTGGCCGAGAATGTGGCCTTTCCATGGACACTCTCCGCGCCATTGGAAACAACGGCAAAGCCCTGGGCATGGAACTTCATGGCTGCTGAAATGCCGTCGTCACTCAGGTCAGCCTCCTTGGCAACCACAAACGTGACCTTTTCATGGACGCCATCCGTGCTATCAGTAGCATTTCCCAGGACCTGTGGGTGGACCTTTTGGCTGTTAGTACGCCGCTCACGTCCGCTTCCTCGTCAACCATGAATGTGGCCGTTCTGTGGGCGCCCACCTCGCCAGCTGCAGCGGCGGTCTACTCGCCGCCGCCATCCGACGCTTCCCCGCTGGCTGCGAGGACACATGGCCAGGCGACCCACCGCTTTGTCCTCCCTTCTCCCTCCCATGACTTTGGACTTGCTCTCTATTTTTCGAGAACATCTGGAATACTTTTTGTTGGGGGAGCATTATGTCAAAGCCCGTTACACCCGGCTGTGCCCTATTTTGAGTTTGTGAATATTCTCCTGTGTTTAGTGCTTTGGTTCCTGTCCTGTTCTTTTATTTCGGTGGCTCTTCCTGTTGTGTTGGTGTTTATCCGTAACCACTTGACTCTTGCCTTTTGAACTGCTGTTCCCCGTACCTGTTTTGTGTTTTCAATTAAGACTAGTAAGTTGACTCTTGGCCAGCATTCTTTGTTGGGACTTAATCAATCAATCAATGTTTATTTATATAGCCCTAAATCACAAGTGTCTCAAAGGGCTGTACAAGCCACAACGACATCCTCGGTACAGAGCCCACATATGGGCAAGGAAAAACTCACCCCAGTGGGACGTCGGTGAATGACTATGAGAAACCTTGGAGAGGACCGCATATGTGGGTAACCCCCCCCCCCCCCCCTTCTAGGGGAGACCGAAAGCAATACTTATTCATGTGAACGCTTCTCCTGCCGCACTGAAAATGGAAACACAAAAGAAAGAAGTAAGAATCCACCCATCCCAGCTGTCTGTCAAAGGTACCTGTATGGTACCAATTCCTGGTACCTGGGAATCAATACCAGTACTTGATACCAATTTTGTTGAGTGCTTGTTTCCCCACCAAGACCCGTGTCTGCAACTGGACGAGATATCACGTTCAACAAAAGCATCTAAATATGTTACTGTTTGATTTTATGTGAAACAGTACCTAATACAACAATCTCGAGTCAAAGGGTGCTTAATGGGGACCTATGATGATTTGAATCTACATTTAAAACACTTCCTTGTGGTCTAGATCAGGGGTGTTGTATAATAAGGCCATGCAGAATTAGTCCTTTTACTCTTGATTTTAATCATATTCTATAATTATATCTAACCTACTTACAGTTTAACAGGATAAACCTTGTTAAATTATATGTGTGTTATTCACAAAGATTAGTATCACAGCTTATGTCAGGCTGTTTTGAAAAATACATGTAATCAAATATACTGCAAAAGAAGGGACTCTTAAAAACTGATGACAAACACATTTACATACAATCACACAGAAAATAAATACATTCTAATTAAATGTGTAATAAATAATATTGATATATATATGTTTCTTAAATGAACTGTCAATAAAATTTGAATGAAAATAAAAATACAGCTTCTCCATTTTAGTCATATTTTTTTTGCGCTTAACAAAACTTCTCTGTTTGGTATTCTCATTACTGCCACAAGTGGTAGAAAAGTGTATAACAAGTAAGTATCACTGCAACTCATACGGACCACTGCTGAGAAACAGATATTTTTGGCGGCCCTTTATCGAGGCCCTCGCGGCCCAACGACCGGCTCTAGCCTAAAGCTTAAGAAACAGCGGTCTAGAATGTAAACCATATTTCTATTATCTAGACTCTAGATAGTGTTTACTGGGTATGCTTTGGTGTAAAGTTTGCTCTGCAATCACTTTCATAATCCGTTTTTTTGAGTCTGTCTGCGAGACGTTTCCAGTTTGTAATTAAAACAATGACTCACCTTCTCTAAAAGTATCATTACTACAAAGTCGGACTACAAAAGTGAACTCGCGCAAAGCTCTTCTGGTAAAATGTTACCATATATGGAGATATCTGCTGACGTCACCAATTTGAAAAACGTCACAAATTTGTGCAAATTCCAAACGGCTCGTTTAGAGGGAGTGTGAAGGAAAGCAAGATTATTTCCGAAATATTTCTGCAATGCCTCCATGGTTTGATTTCAAAATTTCCGGACTTATGCAGATCCCAAATACACTAAAACAGGTACCAATAGGTAAGAAAAAGTTGGTTTTGCATTATAGGTCCCTGTGGATGGAAATTAATTGAAACCAAGAAATTAACCTCCCCGATCTGTATTTTGCACCAATGGCATTAAAAACTGTGGCTTTAGGCAACCTCTCGATTCATTTAATTATATTTTTACTGACAACTCAAGATTTCTGCATCCCAAGTATCATGAAAGGTCAACATCCAGCAGCATTATTTACCTTATCCACTACCTTGTACGTGTATATAGTTACCTTTACTATCTACTTGGCATATACACTATATGGCCAAAAGTATTTGGCCACCCATCCAAATGATCAGATTCAGGTGTCCTAATGGTGTTGTTTTTGAGGAGTTGGGCTTGGCCCTTTAGTTCCAGTGAATACCAAAGTGATACCAAAACATTTTGGACAATTCCATGCTCCCAACCTTGTAGGAACAGTTTGGAGCGGGCCCCTTCCTCTTCCAACATGACTGTGCAGCAGTGCACAAAGCAAGGTCCATAAAGACAGGGATGACAGAGTTTGGTGTGGATGAACTTGACTGGCCTGCACGGAGTCCTGACCTGAACCTGATAGAACACATTTGGGATGAAATAGAACGGAGACTGAGAGCCAGGCCTTCTCGACCAACATCAACACTTTTGGAAGAATGGTGGAACATTCCTATAAACGCACTCCGCAACCTTGTGGACAGCCTTCTCAGAAGAGTTGAAGCTGTAATAGCAAAAGGTGGACCGACATCATATTGAATTCTATGGGTTAGGAATGGGATGGCACTTCAAGTTCATATGTGAGTCAAGGCAGGTGGCCAAATACTTTTGGCAATATAGTGTATCTACTAGAGTGAGTTTGTTTTTTCTTCTATGTTGAATTGAGTGCAAAAAAATGCACAATACAGATCATTTACTTTGGTACACTTTGCATGTTTGAAAAAATAATCAATAAAAATAAATACACCCAAAAACTTATTTTGGTACTGGGTCTCGACAGAGCCTCATGACCTCCCCTTTAGAGCTGCAAAAATAAAAACATGAGTCATTCAGCATGGAAACACAATTTTTAAAGGCCAGCTGAGACTTTGACATTTTAGTGTTCCTCAAGGCTAATTATTGCATGTTAGCCCCACAACAGAATGAATGTTGTCACTCAGTGGACAAAAAACAGGCTATCCAAAAAATAGTGGTACATTATTATGCACTCATTCCATCCCACTTTGTCCTGACTGTTGTTTGTGCTTACGCACGAAACAGCAGTTCAGAGTACCCACCCTTTTTGGATACACTCGAGGGAGTACTGGAAAGTGCTCCCCCGGGTGATTCCCTTGTCCTACTGGGGGACTTCAACGCTCATGTTGGCAACGACAGTGAAACCTGGAGAGGCGTGATTTGGAAGAATGGCCGGCCAGATCTGAACACGAGTGGTGTTTTGTTATTGGACATTTGTGCTTGTCACAGACTGTCCATAACGAACACCATGTTCAAACATAAGGATGTCCATATGTGCACTTGGCACCAGGACACCCTAGGCCGCAGTTCCATGATCGACTTTGTAGTTGTGTCATCGGATTTGCGGCCTCATGTTTTGGACACTAGGGTGAAGAGAGGGGCAGAGCTTTCTACCGATCACCACCTGGTGGTGAGTTGGCTGCGATGGTGGGGGAGGATGCCGGACAGACCTGGCAGGCCCAAACGCATTGTGAGGGTCTGCTGGGAACGTCTGGCAGAGTCTCCTGTCAGAGAGAGTTTCTATTCCCACCTCCGGAAGAACTTTGAACAGGTCACGAGGGAGGTGCTGGACATTGAGTCCGAGTGGACCATGTTCCGCGCCTCTATTGTCGAGGCGGCTGATTGGAGCTGTGGCCGCAAGGTAGTTGGTGCCTGTCGTGGCGGTAATCCTAGAATCCGTTGGTGGACACTGGCGGTGAGGGATGCCGTCAAGCTGAAGAAGGAGTCCTATCGGGTTCTTTAGGCTCATAGGACTCTGGAGGCAGTGGACAGGTACCGACAGGCCAAGCGGTGTGCGTCTTCAGCGGTCGCGGAGGCAAAAACTCGGACATGGGAGGGGTTCGGGGAAGCCATGGAAAACGACTTCTGGACGGCTTCGAAGCGATTCTGGACCACCATCCGCCGCAGTGCACTGTCAACACTGTGTATGGTGCGGATGGTGTTCTGCTGACCTCGACTGCAGATGTTGTGGATCGGTGGAGGGAATACTTCGAAGACCTCCTCAATCCCACCAACACGTCTTCCTATGAGGAATCAGTGCCTGGGGAATCCGTGGTGGGCTCTCCTATTTCTGGAGCTGAGGTTGCTGAGGTAGTTAAAAAGCTCCTCGGTGGCAATGTCCCGGGGGTGGATGAGATCCGCCCGGAGTTCCTTAAGGCTCTGGATGCTGTGGGGCTGTCTTGGTTGGCAAGACTGTGCAGCATGATGTGGACATCGGGGGCGGTACCTCTGGATTGGCAGACCGGGGTGGTGGTTCCTCTCTTTAAGTTGGGAACCAGAGGGTGTGTTCCAACTATCGTGGGATCACACTCCTCAGCCTTCCCGGTAAGGTTTATTCAGGTGTACTGGAGAGGAGGCTACGCCGGATAGTCGAACCTCGGATTTAGGAGGAACAGTGTGGTTTTCGTCCTGGTCGTGGAACTGTGGACCAGCTCTATACTCTCGGCAGGGTCCTTGAGGGTGCATGGGAGTTTGCCCATTCAGTCTAGATGTGCTTAGTGGACTTGGAGAAGGCATTCGACCGTGTCCCTCGGGAAGTCCTGTGGGGAGTGCTCAGAGAGTATGGGGTATCGGACTGTCTGATTGTGGTGGTCCTCTCCCTGTTTGATCAGTGTCAGAGCTTGGTCCGCATTGCCGGCAGTAAGTCGGACACGTTTCCAGTGAGGGTTGGACTTCGCCAAGGCTGCCCTTTGTCACCGAACTTGGACACACATCTATACCTTTGGCCATTCTAAGACAGTCATTTACAGGAGTTATCTCACCCTCTGAGAAGTTTTACTAATGTTTTCTAATGTAAAAATGTGTAGAACAAATATTACATTTCAACATTTCTGTCTACAAAGATTTGTGTCAGCCTGCGACACATGGTCATTTTGATAGTAGGCTAATATAGCTAATTAGCCACTTACATCTTGTGTTGTCTTCATTACAACACTTATATAAGACTTATATTTTTTTTGCGGCTCCAGACATAATTTTTTTTCCATTTTTTTTGGTCCAATATGGCTCTTTCAACGTTTTGGGTTGCCGACCCCTGTGTTAGGCCAATCTAAACAACACAGATGTCAATTCTTATGTTGTTTTTTTTTTTAATGCATCCGACAGTAGATCTTGTAAGTCTACCCCCTTACAAATATATGAACAGTCCAGCTTTTTAATGGTAGTTTATTTGTAACTGAGAGGACAAAAAACATTAAACAAAAGTTAGAAAATGATTTGGATTTGATTCAGGGAAGTCAATATTTCATTCCCGATCAATCAGCAAGTATTGGTTGTGTGCATTAAGCACACAAATTAGTCCTATCCTTGTGTACTAATCTCAGCTCGTTATGTGGATAAACGACATCTGTCACAAAAACAGTGTCTTTCATTCAAACCCTTTACACCACCACAGGCAAGACCAAAGAGCTGTCAAAGGACAATTGGAATGGACTACAAGAAAGAGACCATGAATGGCATCATATTTTCTTTACATAGAAGAAATACAGAGTGACTGTCGCTGTGGAGTTCCATGCAAGATTTCCCTGGTGAGGTAAGGATGATTGTGAAAAAGGTAAGGGATTTTTCAGCAATTAGCAATTACCACATTGTAATTCGACAATGTGCTAATTGGTACTTTGTGGCCTTTTTAAGTGTTTTTAGCTTTTTAAAATTTGACCCATCCTCCTTGATGAACCCCTGGGAGGTGAGGGGAGCAGTGAGCAGCAGCGGTGGCCGCGGCCAGGAATAATTTTTGGTGATTTAAGCCCTAATTCCAACCCTTGATGCTGAGTGTCAAGCAGGGAGGTAATGGGTCCCATTGTTATAGTCTTTGGTATGACTCGGCCGGGGTTTGAACTGACAACCTACCGATCCCAGTGTTCACCAGTGTTCACTAAGCAGCATGGAGAAATCGGCACCAATGGCACTTTCCCATCTTCTCCCGCCTCCCTGAGTTGTTTGCTCATACAGCTGTTAGTCAGCCAGAACTAAACAGAACGTTTATGAATTGTTGAAAATAATGTCAATTAAATTGAAAGTACCGATAAGTGGCCTACTGATGCACTCTGGAAGAAAGACAGTTATTTAAACAAGACCCTGGCCTCATGTGGTTTCTGCCACCGCTGCAGGCAATGTGTTCAGATGTGGAGTAAATGAATGATGGCTCCTCAGTTCTCTCTGAAGCATTTTGAATGTCTAGAAAAGTGCTACATAAATGTAATCATTATTTAGCTTCCTAGTTTAAAGCATCATTGACCCGCGCTATCTTGCCTCTGACTGGCCCGGACTTTAGCCAATCGTGACTTACCTTACTTAAAGGCCTACTGAAACCCACTACTACCGACCACGCAGTCTGATAGTTTGTATATTAATGATGAAATCTTAACATTGCAACACATGCCAATACGGCCAAGTTAGATTAGTAAAGTGCAATTTTAAATTTCCCGCGGAATATCCTGCTGAAAACGTCTCGATATGATAACGTTTGCGCGTGACGTCACGGATTGTAGCGGCAAAATTCCACAGTATTCTGGACATCTGTGTTGGTGAATCTTTTGCAATTTGTTTAATGAACAATGGAGATAGCAAAGAAGAAAGCTGTAGGTGGGAAGCGGTGTATTAGCGGCCGGCTGCAGCAACACAAACACGTAGCCGGTGTTTCATTGTTTACATTCCCGAACGATGACAGTCAAGCTTTACCATTGGCCTGTGGAGATGGGACAACAGAGACTCTTACCAGGAGGACTTTGAGTTGGATACGCGGTACCGTGAGTATGCAGCTGCGGCTTCCAAACATTTGATCGCTTGCCCGTACGTGCGTGCCGCTATGTGCATGTCACGTACGTAATTTGGGGAAATATATGTGCTGTTTGAACTTTTCGGAGGTGAACGGTACTTTGGGCTGTGGGATTGAGTGTGTTGTGCGGGTGTTTGATTTGTATTGGTGGGTTATATGGACGGGAGGGGGGAGGTGTTTGTTATGCGGGATTAATTTGTGGCATATTAAATATAAGCCTGGTTGTGTTGTGGCTAATAGAGTACCGTAATTTCCGTAATATAAGCCGCACCTGCCTATAAGCCGCACCAGCTAAATTTAGGGGAAAATACAGATTGCGCCATATATATGCCGCACCCGACTATAAGCCGCAGGCGTTTTGATGTGTAATTACCATAGTATATAGGGGTTCCTGCTACCACGGAGGGGATTGTCGGGACAGAGATGACTGTTTGGGAACGCAAAGCGTCCCATTTATTAACAACAAATCTTTCAATCATTCAATCAGGGACGGCGTGGCGAAGTTGGTAGAGTGGCCGTGCCAGCAATCGGAGGGTTGCTGGTTACTGGGGTTCAATCCCCACCTTCTACCATCCTAGTCATGTCCGTTGTGTCCTTGGGCAAGACACTTCACCCTTTGCCTCTGATGGCTGCTGGTTAGCGCCTTGCATGGCAGCTCCCGCCATCAGTGTGTGAATGTGTGTGTGAATGGGTAAATGTGGAAATACTGTCAAAGCGCTTTGAGTACCTTGAAGGTAGAAAAGCGCTATAGAAGTATAACCCATTTATCATTTATAATCAAACTTTCACATCTTTGACATGGCGAACAGCATTCGTGCAGAGTACAAATAATACAACGGTATTACCGGTAGTCAGTCTTTAATCATTGTGTCATCGTCTTACTCCTGCGCACTAAAACCACCGAAATCCTCTTCGTAAGGTGTCGGAGAAAAATAGGTCCAAAATGGCGTCGTCAGCCAAGTCAAGGGTACGTGCAGCAGCTCTATTTCCTTCTTTGACAGCCAGATCGATTGCCTTTAACTTAAAAGCAGCATCATATGCACTTCTCCGTTTGTTTTCCATATTGAGGGTGTTTGCATGAACACTTCCTTCGCGCAAACTGTCGCTGACGCTCTCCTTTTTTGATTGCTCTCGGTAGTGCGCGCCCCTGGTTACCGTAAGCCGTAAAAAAAAGCAGCACTGTCGTAAAAGCCGCAGGGACCAAAACGAGGGGAAAAAGTAGCGGGTTATAGTCCGGAAATTACGGTATATATATGTCTTGTGTTTATTTACTGTTTTAGTCATTCCCAGCTGGATATCAGGTCCCACCCGCCTCTCACAGCATCTTCCCTATCTGAATCGCTTCCACTGCCCTCTGGTCCTTCACTCTCACTTTTCTCATCCACAAATCTTTCATCCTCGCTCAAATTAATGGGGAAATCGTCGCTTTCTCGGTCCGAATCGCTCTCACTGCTTGTGGCCATTGTTGTAAACAATGTGCAGATGTGAGGAGCTCCACAACCTGTGACGTCACGCTACTTCCGGTACAGGCAAGGCTTTTTTATCAGCGACCAAAATTTGCAAACTTTATCGTCGATGTTCTCTACTAAATCCTTTCAGCAAAAATATGGCAATATCGCAAAATGATCATGTATGACACATAGAATGGATCTGCTATCCCCGTTTAAATAAGACAATTTAATTTCAGTAGGCCTTTAGAATAGCTAACCATCATGGATTTTCTCTTACGTAAACCAAATCGATCATCATGGATATATATATATATATATATATATATATACATATATATATATATATATATATATACAGTATATAGCTGTAATTCACTCTGAATCCGGGAACATATCCTTCACGGTTTTGTTGAAAACATCCGCAAATGAGAACGGGATGATGTTTGTAGCTATCAGCATAGCCATCCTTGTCTCGGCATAAATTACACCCTCGGGTCTCCATTTTGCAAGGTGGCCCATAATACTGGGCTGTGACCGGTACTGCGTTGCCGCAGCCTTGTGCTTCTCTGACCGTTCGTGAGTGATTACCGTAATTTCCGGACTATAAGCCGCTACTTTTTCCCCTCGTTCTGGTCCCTGCGGCTTATACAAGGGTGCGGCTTATTTACGGCCTGTTCTTCTCCGACACTGACGAAGAGGATTTCGGTGGTTTTAGTACGCAGGAGGAAGACGATGACACAATGATTAAAGACTGACTTTTCATATACCGGTAGGCTGGTTATTTTGATAACGTACAGGTGAGCACTTTGTATTACTTTGCACCGTTGTATTATTTGTACTCTGCACGAATGCTGTTCGCCATGTCAAAGATGTGAAAGTTTGATTGAATGATTGAAAGATTTATTGTTAATAAATGGGACGCTTTGCGTTCCCAAACAGTCATCTCTGTCCCGACAATCCCCTCCGTGGTAGCAGGAACCCCTATATACTACGGTAATTACACATCAAAACCCTGCGGCTTATAGTCGGGTGCGGCTTATATATGGAGCAATCTGTATGTTCCCCTAAATTTAGCTGGTGCGGCTTATAGTCAGGTGCGGCTTATAGTCCGGAAATTACGGTATATCCGTTCGGCCACCGTGTTCAATGGAGAAGTCTGATTTACGAAATTTGCAGGCAGCATACCCCTTCTCCTTCGAGCTGTACTGGATGAACTGAAATTCTTTTTTCCAATCATTTTGGAACTTGCAAGCGTACTTCTTCTTCTTACTCGTCATCGCCATGTCTCTTCTTCTGCTTCGTCGTCTTCTTCTGTGCTTGACTTCGAGGTGTAACCGCTATTATTGTCGGGCCGGAAACGGCGCCCAGTGAAGGATGGTGTAGCAATATTGTTGTCCGGGTGGAAATCGGGAGAAATTCGTGAGAATGGTTGCCTCGGGAGATTTTCGGGAGGGGCACTGAAATTCGGGACTCTCCCGGGAAAATCGTGAGGGTTGGCAAGTATGGCATATGGTGAATGTGCATATTCATCTTGGAGAAAGCAAACCACCAAGTTGAATTAAATAGTGGTATTTCAGTTTGAGCACATAATAAGATAAGGCCCCTTAGTTTGATATTCGCAGGTGGATTGGATCACTTCTCGTAGCAAAGAGGCCCCACCGCTTCTGCTCACTGCTCCCCTCACCTCCCAGGGGGTGATCAAGGGTGATGGGTCAAATGCAGAGAATAATTTCGCCACACCTAGTGTGTGTGCGACAATCATGGGTACTTTAACTTAACTTTAACTAATTGGGGGTTTGGAATGCAAAAGTGATAGCCCTATCCATGAGAAGAGACTACCTGTCAAGCTCAACGGCACCATTTAAGTTATGACTTAAAGCAGTTGTTTTCCAGACACTTACACACAAACATCTCCTTTTATGGTCAGGGTGTGCTCTCCTGACTTAGCACACACACACACAGACCCGAAGGAGGAATATAAAACTGATGGTTTGGCTTCTCCAATTTAGGAGTCCTTCATTTTTTCACCTAGGCTCCTGCGGGTCTGCCTAATTTTTTTGGACTTGACCTCCTCCAGGTACTGCAGTCCTGTATAATGACGCTCGCTTGTAGTGAAGCAACTTTCTGCCCCGGGAGTGGGTGACAAGACCAGAAATACACACCAGTAGCTTTTATGGACGCTATACATACATGGGTCTAAAGATAGCTAAGCTACTGAAAACAGTATTGCTTCAAAAAGCAGCTAAGCTACCGCTAGGCTACTTGGAAATGTAGTTAAGCTATGTAGCTCGTTACCACCCATCACATCCTAAAAGGTACATTAATATACTCCCCCCCCCCCTAAGATTAATTATATTTGAATGTAAAGTATGCGCCCTAAGGATGTACTCAGTTATGCCGTGTCGCCATGTATATTTGACACGATAAATACGTTAGTTTTACATCACACAACACCTGCGTGTGTTTACATACCCTCGAAATGAGCTCTCCAACCATGCCGGCCCACGTTCCGTTAGCTCCAGGGACACCATACAGGCCATCTCCCACCAGCCGGATGCGATACTTGAACTTCAATATGTCTGCCAGCTCCTTCAGCATGTCCACACAGAAGCCTTCATAGCGCTCATTTCCCTCCAGGTCCTGGTGATTGGGCCGGAGCATCACATAGGGGTTCTCCTAAATGACATAACACAAATTCATGTCAGACCTTACGCAACTTCTGGAATGAATATTGATATGTTTTATTGGACAAAAAAGACAAAATTTGTATTTCTATTTACGGAGACCTATTAGGATTTTAATGTGCCATTAAAACTTCCTTGTGGTCCATTTAATATGTTAACTATGCTTTGGTGTAAATTTGGTGTTTATTTTGCTCCACAGTTACTTGTATAACCCTTTTTTTGGGTCTGCCTGCCATAATGTTGTCCCGATACCAATATTTTGGTACCGATACCTGTACCAAAATGTGTTTCGCTACTTTTCGGTACTTTTCTAAATAAAGGAGACCACAAAAAAATTGCACTATTGCCTTTATTTTAATAAACAATCTTAGGGTGTATTAAACATACAGGTATGATTATTATTGCAAGATTGTCCTTAAATAAAATAGTGAACATACAAGACAACTTGTCTTTTAGTAGTAAGTCAACAAACAAAGACTCCTAATTTAGCTGCTGACGTATGCAGTAACATATTATATAATTTTCCAGTCTAATATTTTGTCAGCATTATTAAGGACAAGTGGTAGAAAATGAACTATTAATCTACTTGTTCATTTACTGTTAATATCTACTTACTTTCTCTTTTCACATGTTCTATCTACACTTCTGTTAAAATGTAATAATCACTTATTCTTCTGTTGTTTGATAATTTATAGTTGTGGATGATACCACAAATGTAGGTATCAATCCGATACCAGACCGGTACTTTTAAAGGCTTACTGAAACCCACTACTACCGACCACGCAGTCTGATAGTTTATATATCAATGATGAAATCTTAACATTGAAACACATGCCAATACGGCCGGGTTAACTTATAAAGTGCAATTTTAAAATTCCCGCCACACTTCCGGTTGAAAAACTCCTTTGGATATGATTTATGCGTGTGACGTCACAAAATCCACGGAAGTGGTTGTACCCCATCTGACCCGATATAAAAACCTCTTGTTTTCTTCGACAAAATGCCACAGTATTCTGGACATCTGTGTTGGTGAATCTTTTGCAATTTGTTTAATGAACAATGGAGGCTGCAAAGAAGAAAGTTGTAGGTGGGATCGGTGTATTAGCGGCTAAGTACAATACTTACAGCAACACAACAAGGACTACTTACTACGCCTAACCGATGCTTGCCGCCAAACCCACGGATGAAGTCCTTCGTCGCGCCGTCGATCGCTGGAATGCAGGTGAGCACGGCTGTTGATGAGCAGATGAGGGCTGGCTGGCATAGGTGGAGCGCTAATGTTTTTATCATAGTTCTGTGAGGTCCGGTTGCTAAGTTGCTAAATTAGCCTTAGCGTCGTTAGCAACAGCATTGTTAAGCCTTACCAGGCTGAGAATTTTTAACCGTGTAGTTACATGTACATGGTTTAATAGTATTGTTGATCTTCTGTCTATCCTTCCAGTCAGGGGTCTATTTATTTTGTTTCTATCTGCATTTGAGAACGATGCTATCCCGTTAGCTCAGTAGCTAAGTGTGTCACCGATGTATTGTCGTGGAGATAAAAGTCACTTTAAATGTCCATTTCGCGTGCTCGACTCTCATTTTCAAGAGGATATAGTATCCGATGTGGTTTAAAATACAAATCCGTGATCCACAATAGAAAAAGGAGAGAGTGTGGAATCCAATGAGCCAGCTTGTACCTAAGTTACTGTCAGAGCGAAAAAAGATACGTCCATCACTGCCTCTCAAGTCCTTCACTGTAACGTTCCTCATCTACGAATCTTTCATCCTCGCTCAAATTAATGGGGTAATCGTCGCTTTGTCGCTCCGAATCTCTCTCGCTCCATTGTAAACAACGGGGAATAGTGAGGAATACTAGCTCCTGTGACGTCACGCTACTTCCGGTACAGGCAAGGCTTTTTTTATCAGTGAGCAAAAGTTGCAAACTTTATCGTCGATTTTCTCTACTAAATCCTTTCAGCAAAAATATGGCAATATCGCGAAATGATCAAGTATGACACATAGAATGGATCTGCTATTCCCGTTTGAATAAAAAAAATTAATTTCAGTAGGACTTTAAGAGGCGGTATAGCAGTGGTCCTAACCACCGGGCCGCGGCCCGGTAACGGTCCGCGGCCCGGTAACGGTCCGTGGATCGATTGGTACCGGGCCGCACAAGAAATAAAAAATTAAAATATATATATATATATATATATATATATATATATATATATATATATATATATATATATATATATATATATATATATATATATATATATATATATTATTATTATTATTATTATTTCTTTTTTAAAATTAAATCAACATAAAAAACACAAGATACACTTACAATTAGTGCACCAACCCAAAAAACCTCCCTCCCCCATTTACACTCATTCACACTCATTCGCACAAAAGGGTTGTTTCTTTCTGTTATTAATATTTCTGGTTCCTACATTATATATCAATATAGATCAATACAATATGCAGGGATACAGTCCGTAAGCACACATGATTGTATTTCTTTATGACAAAAAAAATATTAAAAAAAAAATAAATAAATTGGGACAAATTTTCAAACGTTGACCGGTTCGCTGTTACAAAAAGGTTGGGGACCACTGCGGTATAGTACTGAATATGATTCATTAGTATCGCGGTACCGATAAACCATACAACCCTAGTCTGCAAAATGCTTGGATTTGGGGGCGTTCCCGGATCTAAAGTATCAATATTTATCTTTTGAAAATGTACACTGTTTAAATATATATCTTTGAAATCATCATCACTATTCTTTTTCCAGACACATTCGCAAATAAACAAATACGATATACAGTCGTGGTCAAAAGTTTACATACACTTGTAAAGAACATAATGTCATGGCTGTCTTGAGTTTCCAATACTTTCTGCAACTCTTATTTTTGTGTGATAGAGTGATTGGAGCACATACACAAAAAACATTCATGAAGTTTGGTTCTTTTATGAATTTATTATGGGTCTACTGAAAATGTGAGCAAATCTGCTGGGTCAAAAGTATACATACAGCAATGTTAATATTTGCTTACATGTCCCTTGGCAAGTTTCACTGCATGTATGTATATTTGTACAATGCATGTGTGTGTGGATGTATGTATGTACGTATGTGCATATGAATGTACATACTGTATGTATGCATGTATAAATGTATGTCTGTGTGTATGTACGGTTTTTGTATGTATGTGCGTATGTATGTATGTACAATTGTCACTGAAGGCATCAAAATTATGAATGAACACATGAATAAGCGGTAGAAAATGGATGGATGGACATGTGGAGTTATGTACTTAACAAAAAACGGTGAAATAACTGAAAACATGTTTTATATTCTAGTTTCTTCAAAATAGCCACCCTTTGCTCTGATTACTGCTTTGCACACTCTTGGCATTCTCTCGATGAGCTTCAAGTGGTAGTCACCTGAAAGGGTTTTTACTTCACAGGTGTCATAGTTTTGATGCCTTCAGTGACAATCTACAATGTAAATAGTCATGAAAATAAAGAAAAATAAAGAAAACGCATTGAAATGAGAAGGTGTGTCCAAACTTTTGGTCTGTACTGTATGTATGTATGTATGTATGTATGTATGTATGTACATTTGTATGTATGTATTAATAAAAATTATTTAAATGTACCCGGCCAAAAAATTAGGTACACTGGCACACTCTCCGATTGATTCACACTCTGCGTATAAAAATCTGTTTTCAGCAGCATTTATGTCACACGTCTGTGTTATTATGCACAAGATTGTATGAAAATGTGTTTATATTAGCCTGAAGCAGAGGGGAAGGAGCACCTTCCCATCTGGCTGAGAGCTTTACCTAATGTCTAAATAAGTGCTTCTACCTTGCACTGACATTACGACGCAGCCAGACTGTAAAACCTGCAACTAAAAGGCATCCAAAACTGCTTGCAAGCTCAAGTCAAAATGCTAAAGTATCCAACATTGTACCAGCATTTCTAAGTCAGAAAAGATCATAAATCCGCTTTTAATCAAGTTTTCATAACAAAAGCTGCAGCTAACAAAAATAGCTTCATAACGCTTTCTGGTGAGACAAGTTTTAGTGCAAAAAGTGATTAAGACTCGTACATGTATTGCTTAAGGTCAGGGGTCTCAAACTCATTTTAGCTCAGGGGCCGCATGGATGAAAATCTGTGCACACGCGGGCCGGACTATTAAAATCATGGCATTAAAACTAAAAAAAATAAAGACAACTTCAGATGGTTTTGTTTGTCTTACTTTGGCCAAAAATAGAGCAAACACATTCTGAAAATATTACATTAAAAATATAGAAAAAAATACCGGCAGCGGTAAAGTTTAGATCCATGAAGGAAAGAAGAAAGTGAATGAATGTTTATAACTGTATAAATTTACGGTAACCCTTTAGTATGGGGAACATTAATTAGTTTCTTATTAACATGCAAACTAGTAACATATTGGCTCTTAATTAGTCATTATTGAGTACTTATTAATGCCTTATTCTGCATTACCTTATTATACAACCAGTAAGCCGGTAACACTTTAGTATGAGGAACATATTCACCATTACTAATCCTAACCCTCTAACCCATCGGTGTCAAACTATGGCCCGCGGGCCAAATTTGACCCGTGTAATTTCACTTGGCCCTTGAGGCGATATCAAATTAACACTAGAGCTGGCCCGGCGATTATATACAGCGGCGGTGCCGCGGTAACACCGCATTGACCGCTAACTGTCATACTTGCCAACCCTCCCGGGAGACTCCCAAATTTCAGTGCCCCTCCCGAAAATCGTCACGTTCGCTTTTCGTCCAGTACAACCAGTGCTGGCCCAGTCACATAATATGTGCGGCTTCTGCACGCACACACAAGTGAATGCAAAGCATACTTGATCAACAGCGATACACGTTACACTGAGGGTGACCGTATAAACAACTTTAACCCTGTTAGAAATATACGCCACACTTTGAATCCACACCAAACAAGAATGACAAACGGAGAACATCCGCACCGTAACACAACATAAACACAACAGAACAAATACCCAGAATCCTTTGCAGCACTAACTCTTCCGGGACGCTACAAGGTGAGTGTGTGTGGGGGGGGGGGTTTGGTAGTAGCGGGGGTGTATTTTGTAGCGTCCCGGAAGAGTTAGTACTGCACAGGGTTCTGGGTATTTGTTCTGTTGTGTTTATGTTGTGTTACGGTGCGGATGTTCTCCCGAAATGTGTTTGTCATTCTTGTTTAGTGTGGGTTCACAGTGTGGCGTATATTTCTAACAGTGTTAAAGTTGTTTAATCGCCACACTCAGTGTAACGTGTATCGCTGTTGAGCAAGTGTGCGTTGCATTCACGTGTGTGTGCGTACAGAAGCCGCACATTTCTTGTGACTGGGCCGGCACGTTGTTAGAATGGATGAAAAGCGGACGTGACGACAGCTCGTAGAAGACGTTAAAGGCAGTGCCTTTAAGGCACTCCCCCAAGACCGTGGTCCGGGTGGACTACAAGATATAATGACTGATGAACACCTTCGTTCGATAATGAAGGTTGCCTCAGCTCAAAGCCTGAGCCCCGACATTAATGAACTAGCATCCAAGAAAAGATGGCAGGTATCTGGCTTGGGCACATCAGATTAGATCAGTGTGTTGCAAACTGAGCAGTTTAAAGTCCTGAATGGTTGGTTTATTCATTGTTATTTTATTTTCAAATTTATTAGCCTGTGGAAAAAGTTAATGTTGATATTTACCTCAGAAGGCTGCAAATAGAAAAGAGCCATTCAATTATTATTTAAATTGTATTTGATATGCCATTGATATTTTTTAATTATTATTATTATTGTTTTAAACTCGATTTTGCATATCACTATAATGTTTTATAAGCCTTGCTTGTTTAATATTCAATGCAAAACTTGTTTGGGTCCCCATTAAAAGGTTAATTTGATCAACCTTGGCCTGCAGCTTTGTTTAGTTTTAAATTTTGTCCCACTCTGTATTTGAGTTTGACACCCCTGCTCTAACCCTAACCAAATGACTCTAAATTAAGTCTTTGTTACTTAGAATATGTTCCCCATACTAAAGTGTTACCAAATTTACATATGCATAAACATTTGTTTTCTTTTGTTTTATTTTTTTAAATGAATTATGTAACTTTTATGACAACCTTTTTCCAAAACACAATATAGAGTGTGAGATATAACAGGATAATGCATACATTTATCATTTGTCTTCAAAAAATGTACTGTGGGACCCCGTTTTTTGACTTGATGGGGTCCCTAGCGCCAACATTATTGGAGTATTGGTGCGTGCAAAACAGCAGCAGGCGGCTGTGGCCTGCGGGCCGCTTCTAATACAAATATCATTTCAAATATAATTCATAGGCTTGAGATGGACTTCTTCTGGTTGCAAATGTAAAAGTATCTCTTTTTACGGTGCAGTAAACTTCACAAGCACTAAACAAGCATCTTTTACAGTCAGCAGGAATGGATAAAACAGTCTATATTGTCTGTAAAAGGTGAAAGTTGAAGTTGAAACGAGGCATACGCACTTGAAAGAGCACAGTCAGGGAATAACAGGTCTTATTTAGTTGTTGATGTTGGGGGAGTTTACGAGCGCAGGAGCCTCGCCGCACTATTTTTTCAAATAACACAACTGTCAGGTAGCACTTTGACTCCGTTGCACCGTTTACACACTCAGCTCGTGAAAGACAAGCAAAAATGCATCAGAGGCCACTGTTTTGCTGACTTGGCCGCATTTTACAGATACTATTTATCTTGGTTTTGTCTCATTTGTCAATGCTGTCCAAGGACATGTTGCAATACGTGAAAACACGCAGTAAACGTATGCTTTTACGTGTACAAGTGTTGTTCCTTGTGCACGCTGGACTCCGGGAGACGGAGTTTACAGAAAATAAAATGCACATGGCGATTAAACTGAATATCTAGAGCATTAATTCCCAGCCAGAAAATTATAATGCAACAAATAATGAATCTTTGTTAACTATACCAGAAATAGAACAATCAAAAACTCGTCCAATTGAGGGCTGATTGATAATTAAACAGAGCTGGGTTACATGTAAGATACAAAATGTGCATGATAATCCAATAATGATTATTTAAGCTTTTTGTGGCCCCAGTTAATCTTTCGTGTTTACTTTATATTATATTTATTATTATATATAAACTTACTAGTTATTATTAGACACCCCTCCCTAAACCTAATGTCACTGCCCCACATGCACACTCAGTATTTTTACATGAACTAAACATTTTTATCAATTATAGACTCAATTTGGTTGGAACTAGCTTTTAAAGGCCTACTGAAATGAAATTGTTTTATTTAAACGGGGATAGCAGATCCATTCTATGTGTCATACTTGATCATTTCGCGATATTGCCATATTTTTGCTGAAAGGATTCAGTAGAGAACATCGACGATAAACTTCGCAACTTTTGGTCGCTGATAAAAAAAGCCTTGCCTGTACCGGGAGTAGCGTGACGTCACAGGTTGAAAGGCTCCTCACATTTCCCAATTCTTTACACCAGCAGCGAGAGTGATTCGGACCGAGAAAGCGACGATTACCCCATTAATTTGAGCCAGGATGAAAGATTCGTGGATGAGGAACGTGAGAGTGAATGACTAGAGTGCAGTGCAGGACGTATCTTTTTTCGTAACTTAGGTAAAAGGGCTCATTGGATTCCACACTTTCTCCTTTTTCTATTGTGGATCACGGATTTGTATTTTAAACCACCTTGGATACTATATCCTCTTGAAAATGAGAGTCGAGAACGCGAAATGGACATTCACAGTGACTTTTATCTCCACAACAATACATCGGTGAAGCACTTTAGCTACGGAGCTAACGTGATAGCATCATGCTTAAATGCAGATAGAAACAAAAGAAATAAGCCCCTGACTGGAAGGATAGACAGAAGATTTCATTCATTTTTATTTTTTTTTTCCATTTATTTATTTATTTCAGGCAATGACAAAAACGTACAAGTTGACAAAAACATAATAATATAAATTAATATAGTGCATTATTGTCCAGTTTTGCCTTAAAGGGAGTGGGAAGAAGAGAACTTATTTAATCCCACCCCCAGTTCTCCATTCAGTGATTATTCACATGAGTTTCACTCTCACTTTGTTCAAGAATTATAATACAGATGTTGTATCATAGTGGCATTACCACAGGTAACAATAATTATTACACTGTAACAATCATTTGTATCAACAATGTAGGAATAATGAATATACTAACAATGGTAATAGACATCATAGCAATAATGGTAATAGACAACATAGCAATAATGGTAATAGACAACATAGCAATAATGGTAAGGAAACATTGAGCACATGTTAACACTTTGAGACAGAGTACAACAGCAGGTCAAATTAAAGACCCTCATCTCTATATTTGAACCAGACCCCATGTTTGTATAATAGTTTGAATCGTTTAATAGTTTGGCATTGCTTGTGTTGTAAGTCCAGTTTGTTCCATAGTTTTACTCCGCATACAGACACACAAAAACGTTTACGAGTGGTTTGAGCTCTCGGCAATAAGAAATATCCAAAGCCTCTCAAGTTATGAGCTTGCACTCGTCTTATAAAACAACGTTGTAGATTAGGTGGCAATAATTTGTTAAAAGCTTTATATAAGATTATTAATGTATTATATTTAACAAGGTCATCAAATTTGAGCAACTTTGATTGCATAAACAGATTATGAGTATGTTCTAAATAACCAACGTTGTGAATGATCCGCACTGCTCTTTTCTGTAATATGATCAGAGGATGAATGGTGTTGTGGTAAGTATTCCCCCATACTTCAACACAGTATGTAAGGTATGGGAGTACCAAGGTGCAGTATAGAGTACGGAGTGCATTTTCATTGAGGTACAGTTTTGCTTTGTTTATAATTGAGAGGCTTTTGGAGATTTTTGTTTTAATGTGTCTGACATGAGGTTTCCATGATAGTTTACTATCAATTATTACTCCCAAAAATGTATTCTCATTTACGATTTCAATTTGGGTACCATCAATACTTATTTTCTGTTCAGACGTTATGTTGCGATTTCCAAACATTACTATCTTAGTTTTATTTATATTCAAAGATAATTTATTTGTGTCCATCCATTTTTTTACTATGCTTAGTTCTGTGTTTTCTGTATTTATGAGCTCATTGTAGTCATCACTACTGTAGAATAAATTTGTGTCGTCTGCAAAAAGTATACATTTCAGTATTTTGGATGTATTAAACATATCATTAATATATACATTAAACAGTTTTGGCCCCAACACGGACCCTTGGGGGACACCACAATCAATGCCAAGAGTATCAGATAAAAATTGACCCATTTTAACAAACTGTACCCTCCCTGTTAAATAACTTTTTAACCAGTCACCAGGCAGCCCCCTAATTCCATACCTTCCCATTTTATCTAGTAGAATTGAATGATTAATGGTATTAAAGGCTTTCTTTAGGTCAATAAAAATACCAACTGCATATCTTTTATGCTCCAGTGCATTAGTAATTTCTTCAATAGCTTCAGTTATTGCCATTGAAGTTGTTCTTTTGGACCTAAAGCCATACTGACCGTCATTGATTATATGATGCTTCTCAAGAAAAGATTCAAGTCGAGAGTTAAATAGTTTCTCTAAGATTTTTGAGAACTGATGCAAAAGAGAGATTGGTCTGTAATTGGTGAAAGCGTGTTTGCTGTCACTTTTGAAGAGCAGAGTTACCTTAGAGATTTTCATTAGACTTGGAAAGCAGCCAGTCTGGAATGATAGGTTACATATGTAAGTTAATGGTTTTACAATATTCAGGATAACCTTTTGAACCAATATCATGTTGATATCATGGCAGTCAGTGGAGCACTTACTTTTACACTTCCGCACAATGTTTGTCACTTCCTGCTCATTTGTAGCTGAGAGGAAGAATGACGAAGAATTCTGTTCAACAGTTGATTTTGTAACTCTAATGTCTGGGATATCAACAGCCAATTTAGGACCAACATTTACAAAAAAACTATAGAACTTGTTTACTACATTAGTCATATTATAATCTTCACCGTTTTCATCAATAAAGTAGTCAGGATATGTCAACTTGGAATATCCTTGTTTTATTAGACTATTCAAAACTTCCCAAGTTCTTTTTATATTATTTTTGTTTTCATATAGTTTTTTTGATAATATAACCGTTTGCTTGTTCTTATAATATCAGTTAATTTATTTTTATACTTCTTGTATCGTTGTTCGACTTCTTTTGTTTTTATTTTGAAGAAAAGTTTGTAGAGATTGTTTTTCTTTTTACAGACATTAATTATCCCTTTTGTGATCCAAGGGCTATTTTTATTTTTTCCTTTTATAAAATATTCTTTTACGGGGCAATGTTTATTATGCAGGGAAGTAAAGATGTCTAAAAAAGTACAATAACCACTGTCCACATTAGGTTCTCTGTATACTGACGTCCAATCCTGAACTGCCAAACTATTGTTTAGGGCACAGATTGTTTCCTCAGTTGTTATTCGTTTAGAGATTTTTGCCATAGTGTCTTTGGTTTTCTTGAGATGACAGTCATATAAAGTAAAAACAGTTAAATGGTCAGTGATGTCACATATAAATATGCCACAGGTGACTTGATTTCCCATAAAGTTTGTAAAAATGTTGTCGATGATTGTGGCACTATGTGTTGTTATTCTGCTTGGTTTGGTTATGAAATGAAATGAAATGAAATAAGTTTATTTCGGTCATATAATCAACCATTAACCATTTTGTGTGACAGTGCAGTACAAATTATACATATATAACAATCATACACATTTACACACAAAAATAAAATAAAAGAAAAAGCATGACCGAAAAAGGAATAGGCTGAAGCCAAGGCTTATATTTGCCTATCCTATACCTTCACTGAAAATAAGATTACCTGGAACATCAACATTAAAAAGAAAAAAAAAATCAATGGGATGAAAGTAATCGTTGCTATATTTTATAATTTTCAATTATTTCACCGTTATGGTTGGATATAGAGACAAGCTGTACATAGTGTCAATGAAGTCATCAACATGTTTTTGCTTGGTTGAGTTTAACAAATCAATGTTAAAATCACCACAGATAAATATGTTTCTTTGGTTCACTGAGGAAAATAATTTACCCATCCACTCATTGAAAGTTTCTATGCTTGAACCAGGTGCCCGATATACACAGCTCATGAAGATATTTGTCTTTTTGTCATTTAGGATTTCCACTGTTAAACATTCAAATAATCCATCGACTGCTATGGTCATGTTTCTTAAAACTTTAAATGGAACAGATTTATGAATGTACAATGCGACCCCTCCTCCTATTTTATTTATTCTGTTTATGTATGTTAATTCATAGTCATTCAGACTAAAATCAATACATTTATCATTGTTGAACCAGGTTTCAGTGATTGCAACAATGGTAAATGGATGACTAAATTCTTTCAAGTAATCCTTGATAGCCTCAAAGTTAGTGTACATGCTTCGACTATTGAAATGTATTATAGATGGACTATCTTCTGATTTTACACTGTTTTCATATTGTTCGCGGGTAAAATAGTTACAGTTTTTAACAATCGCAGAGAAAAAATTATTATCAGGGTCTACGTCCATATCAGTCTCTGTTGTGGTGTGCTCTTGATACTCACACATGTCCAGTTCTTTTTGTTGATGTTGGAGGATCTTCTGTAACATGTCCATATTAATACTTGGTGTGGTCTGTGTTCTTGGTGTGGGTAGCATTGAGATGATGTAAAGGTCACAAGCTACATTGATACCAAGTACTGCATCAATGTCAATACTTATCAAGATCTTCTATTTTCCTTATCACCAAGATTTTTGCTTCCTCCGGCGTCCCATTTAGTTGGATGAAGATCTTACAGTTCGTTACCCAGGTTTGTTGAATCTTGCTTTGCCTTTGCCTTGCGATGTCAGCATTTTTCTTGGTCAAGTGTTCATTGATGAAAACATCTGTTCCTTTGAGTTTGCGTCCTTGCCTTAATAGTGCGATCTTCTTCTTTCTGTTTGCGAATCTCATGATGACAGCGGGTGGTCTCTGGTTCCTCATGGGCAGTGGGTGACAAGCCTCGATGTGCTCCAGGTCCATCTCTATTCCCCTGCTTTGCAGATAGGAGGCCACCTGCTGCTCCACCGACTGTGCCTCCTGCACGCTGGGCTCCCCGCTGTCCACGGCCACCGCACGTGCGTAGTTGCGTGGCTTGATCTTGATCCCGGTGATGACCACATCATTCATTCGGGAGTATTGCTCCAGCTCGTCCACTCGCTGCTCCAGGTCCACAATGCGCCGGTCTTTTTCCACGTTCTGGAGGCGTAGTTGCTTCACCTCCTCCAGCAGGCCCAAAAGCTGCTCCTGGTGCTCCCTTACCGCAGTCACATCGCCGCACAGGGAAAGGAGTGTGAGCCTCATCTCCTCGAACTCCTCCCATGTGGGGCTTTTCCTCGGTGCAGGCATCACGGTCTATCTGCCGACGCATCCAGCAACAGAAGGAAAAATCCACCTCCGTATCTCAGGCCGGTAATGCTAGCCGGCTCCGGTGTGCTAGCTCGCAGCACCGATCGACACAAAGCTACAAAGTGTCACGGCACAGTGACACAGCGAAGCCAAAAAAGCACAAAAAGTACAAAAAAGTACAAAAAAAGTACAAAAAGTTGTACTAGCTTTGCACAAGGTAATTGCCAAACTCGACAGCCCCACTTCGAAAACAGCCAGACGCGCGCAAACTCCAAACCGGAAGTGACGATGATCAACAATACTACTATCAGGAGATACCGAACTAAACACTGGACCTGTAACTACACAGTTAATGCTGTGCCGCCTGTCGAAGCCTAGCAATGCTGTTGCTGACGACGCCATTGAAGCTAACTTAGCTACGGGACCTCGACAGAGCTATGCTAAAAACATTAACTCTCCGCCTACGCCAGCCCTCATCTGCTCATCAACACCCGTGCTCACCTGCGTTCCAGCAATCGACGGCGCGACGAAGGACTTCACCCGATCATCGATGCGGTCGGTGGCTTGCGTCGGATAGCGCGTCTGCTATCCTCAAAGTCCTCCTGGTTGTGTTGCTGCAGCCAGCCGCTAATACACCGATCCCACCTACAGCTTTCTTCTTTGCAGTCTCCATTGTTCATTAAACAAATTGCAAAAGATTCACCAACACAGATGTCCAGAATACTGTGGAATTTTGCGATGAAAACAGCTGTTTGTATTGAGATACAATGTGTCCGAATACTTCCGCTTCAACCATTGACGTCACGCGCAAACGTCATCATACATAGACGTTTTCAACCGGAAGTTTCCCGGTAAATTTAAAATTGCACTTTATAAGTTAACCCGGCCGTATTGGCATGTGTTGCAATGTTAAGATTTCATCATTGATACATAAACTATCAGACTGTGTGGTCGGTAGTAGTGGGTTTCAGTAGGCCTTTAAAACACATGTATACAATGTATTTAGGTTTTTGACTTCTTAACGATACGATTAACATATCTAGATGAGCATATCCATATCCACGATTAGAAAGCCCACGGTATTTACATGTTGATGTCTTTGTTTCATCAATAATGTGTTTCATCACGCGATGGAACCAGTGGCGTCATTAGGCATGTGTAGGCAGCTAAAGCCTCCCTGAAATATTCTTAAATTCCAATATTTGGTGTTGCTTTGTTAAAAACAACTTTTTTCTCCCCCAAAGTGCAGACAAATGTCTAATAAAATAGCCTTGATTTGCATTTTGATCATTATATAACCTATAAACTGTCATTATTCACCTACCGTATTTTTCGGACTATAAGGCGCACTTAAAATCTTTTCAATTTCTCAAAACTCAACAGTGCGCCTTATAACTATAATCATTTTGGTTGTGCTTACCGACCTAGAAGCTATTTTATTTGGTACATCGTAAAATGATAAGTGTGACCAGTCACACATAAGAGATACGTGTAGACTGCAATATGATGGCAGTCACACAGGAGAGATACGTGTAGACTGCAATATCACTCAAGTAAACAACACCAAAATTGTTAATGTTCCATTGAAAATATAGAACATTACACACGGCGCTCAAAAATCTATCAAAATGTTTTAGTACAACTTTGGTAAGCTATAATGGATTGTACTTTGCTTTAACATACAAGTGTTATGGTGTGTGCATAAGGTAAGACATATTATCTGGCAGTTTTGTTTCGCAATATTATGCAAAACCAACTTTTCTTACCCTCTGGTACCTGCTGATCTGTATTTGAGATCTGCATAAGTCCTGAACATTTGCACGGGTATGCCTTTGTAGTCCATGCCGACGCCGTAGTCGATAAGCTTGGGATTTTTCTCTATTTTCTTCTTATGGGACATTCATCCTCCGCTGTTGCCATTTCTAATATAAAGTAGTGTAAATCCAATCCAATCCACTTTATTTATATAGCACATTTACACAACAAGAATGTTTCCAAAGTGCTGCACAGCCATGTTAAAAACAATATTAAAAACAATATTATGCTACACCAGTGACTGAATAAAAACAAAGAATAAATGAATAGAAAACCAATACAAAAACAATATGAAAAATAAATATGATTAAAAACGATTTTAAAGGGTAAAACCAATTAAAACAGTAAAATAGACATCAGAATTGATTAAAAAAAAACACAGAGGACAACAGAGGACAGAAGACCACACATCTCACGTAGTGTTAAAAGCCAAAGAATAAAAGTGGGTCTTAAGACGAGACTTAAAACACTCCACTGTGGAAGCAGTTTGAACATGGAGGGGCAGAGTGTTCCAGAGCTTAGGACAGAGAAGGCCCTGTCTCCCCTGGTTTTAAGTCTCGTCCTGGGCACCACGAGCTGGAGCTGGCTCTCGGACCTCAGAGCGCGCGCAGGAGCGTGAATTTGGATGAGGTCCGAGATATACTGAGGTGCCAGTCCATGTAAAATTTTAAAAACAAACAGCAAGGTTTTAAAATCAATTCTAAAATTAACAGGGAAAGTTCTTACTTACAGTATATCTGTCAGTAAACTCGCCATGAAAGCGCTAAAACATACCAGTGTAGGTAGTTTACATTATTCACCCAAGGAACTTCAGTTATTTGAGAGTTCCGGTCGGAAGGTTTTTCACGGGACACATTTCCGGCGTTGTTGTTGGACTAGTGAGCCACGGATGAGGAGATGCTGCTCTGTTATTTCATTGAAGTAAAGTCTGAATGTTATTAAAACAGTTAGCTCCATCTTTTGACACTTCTTCTACTCCCGTCCTTGCACGCTACACCGCTACAACAAAGATGACGGGGAGAAAACGCTGCCGAAGGTGAGCCACGTAAATAAGACCGCCCACAAAACGGCGCATCCGGAAGCGACTGTCAGAAAGCGGCTTGAAGATGATCTGTTTGGATTTTAGGAGGAAACGTAAAGACATTAGCAACATCTGGTAGGAAGCCCTCACAAGTAGGATTAGAGGATAGTGGTCGCAGGTCACCCAACTCAAACCGATCACAGGAAATAGGTTGCCTGACCGGCCCTAAGGCTAGAACAACAAAGAGCAACTGTCTTCATGTAAAAGTTATTTAAGGATAGTTGTCCAAGAAGACAGTAGAATAGTAATCAGGCCCGTACTTTTTCTCCTGGAAACTACAGTTCCAGTCTGAGGCTTGCTGAAACAAATAAAGCTTTTTGTTAGACAATTCCTCGTTGGCGTCTTCTTGGCTCATCACCCATCACACGACCAACAAATATACAACACTACAAATTAAAAAAATAAAGTAGTCGTTCTACAAGACATAACTATCGTCTTTTCCAAGAGTCAAATCAAGTCAGAATTGTCACAGAGGCCCGCTTGTGGGTATTGATGGACGACAAAGGTCGAAACGTGTGTTGCCGTTCAACAGCCGTTACGTATCTCGAATGGGCAGGACCGAGTTTATTTGCTTCTGCCCCTCTGCAAGGACAGAATAAACTTTTTGTTGTTCGCATTACAACAACTCCACTTATCCCGTGATTACGCGCCGATTTGCGAGATCTCATTAATGTTCTAATGCGGCGGTGGAGGTTGGCGGACCTCGGAGATATTCCGTGGCGCGCCGTTCAGCAGCGGTTACTCATCCAAAGTTAAACACAACTGTCCAATTCCAGCAGGCACAAGACATTAAAACAACGTTGAGAACTTGTTGAAATAGGACCTGACGTTGACCAACTCAAAGCTAACGCTGAAACAACATGCTTTTTGATGACGTTTAATCAATGTTGGGTCCTGACGTTGATTTGACCATTTAATTTTGTCATTTCTCAACTGATATTCTACAACACAAATATAACGTTGAAACAACATGCTTTTTGACAACGTTTATTAGGACGTGACGTTGATTTGACCATTGAAATTTTGTCATTTCCCAACCAACAACATGGATCCAATTTACAATTACAACTATTTAGCAACGTTGTTTCAAAGTATGTATGTATAATCAATGTTGCATCAATGTCTTGTGCCTGCTGGAATGCTGCCACAGAGAGATTAATTATATTTTTACTAGGGATGTCCGATAATAGCTTTTTGACGATATCCGATATTCCGATATTGACCAAACCCTTAATTACAGATACCGATATCAACCGATACCGATATCAACCGATACTGATATATACAGTCGTGGAATTAACACATTATTATGCCTAATTTGGACAACCAGGTATGGTGAAGATAAGGTCCTTTTTTAAAAAAATAAAATAAGAAAAACATTTTCTTGAATAAAAAAGAAAGTAAAACAATATACAAACAGTTACATAGAAACTAGTAATTAATGAAAATTAGAAAAATTAACTGTTAAAGGTTAGTACTATTAGTGGACCAGCAGCACGCACAATCATGTGTGCTTACGGACTGTATCCCTTGCAGACTGTATTGATATATATTGATATATAATGTAGGAACCAGAATATTAATAACAGAAAGAAACAACCCTTTTGTGTAAATGAGTGTAAATGGGGGAAGGATGTTTTTTGGGTTGGTGTACTAATTGTAAGTGTACCTTGTGTTTTTTATGTTGATTTAATTAAAACAATTAAATAAAAATTAAAATTAAAAAAAGATACCCATAATAAAAAAAACGATACCGATAATTTCCGATATTACATTTTAAAGCATTTATCGGCCGGTAATATCGGCAGGTCGATATTATCGGACATCTCTAATTTTTACCTATCTTCTATCACCTGGTTCCCAACATGTACATTTAAATGTACATAACTTAAAAAATAAATAATACAAAAAATACCTCCCTCTATCAAAATGTAAAAATAGAGATAAAAGGTATCATGAAATGACAAAAAGCTGACAAGTTTATATTAATAATGACAAAAAAACAGTATATATATATATATATATATATATATATATATATATATATATATATATATATATATATATATATATATATATATATATATATATATATATATATATATATATATATATACGTTAGGTCAGGAAAAAACACAGAGGCTATATCATCCCTACAAGTCTGTTTCACAGATTAATTCCTACTCAGTGGCCTAGTGGTTAGAGTGTCCGCCCTGAAATCGGTAGGTTGTGAGTTCAAACCCCGGCCGAGTCATACCAAAGACTATACAAATGGGACCCATTACCTCTCTATTGGCACTCAGCATCAAGGTTTGGAATTGGGGGTTGGATCACCAAAAATGATTCCCGGGTGCGGGCACCGCTGCTGCTCACTGCTCCCCTCACCTCCCAGGGGGTGAACAAGGGGGTGGGTCAAATACAGAGGAAAAATTTCACCACACCTAGTGTGTGTGTGACAATCATTGGTACTTTAACTTCCGCTCTACCCCGGTATTGAGCACTGTATAACGGATAAACCACAGAAACCGCCCAAAATAAAATAATGTTTACCTTGGTGCCCTAAAATATGAGCCCTCCTTTAAGGCAACACTTGCCTTGACCTTAAAAAGTTAAAATTCAAGGCCTGCCAATAATTGGTGCTGTGTGTGCATAGAGAAAGGTGAGCTTTGATGAGGTTGCAACGTCTGTGTTGGGTGAACAGTGAAGTGTTTGCCGCTACCAGGAGGAATGAACCATTTTGTAATTTTGCAAGGGGGTGTAGGTAATGTTACACATTCCTAATTTGATTACACAACTTATTATTGAACTTTGACAACAAACTTGATCTAATCTGAATTTCGATATGACATCGTATTTTACAATCACATGATCATGTGGCCCTAAACAATCATAGTGTTTATGCCACTGGCGGGCCCTGATGATTATGAAATGTTTAATCATTCTGAATAACAACCATACCCTGTTAATACAAACCCCGTTTCCATATGAGTTGGGAAATTGTGTTAGATGTAAATATAAACGGAATACAATGGTTTGCAAATCATTTTCAACCCATATTCAGTTGAATGCACTACAAAGACAACATATTTGATGTTCAAACTCATAAACATTATTTTTTTTGCAAATAATCATTAACTTTAGAATTTGATGCCAGCAACACGTGACAAAGAAGTTGGGAAAGGTGGCAATAAATACTGATAAAGTTGAGGAATGCTCATCAAACACTTATTTGGAACATCCCACAGGTGAACAGGCAAATTGGGAACAGGTGGGTGCCATGATTGGGTATAAAAGTAGATTCCATGAAATGCTCAGTCATTCACAAACAAGGATGGGGCGAGGGTCACCACTTTGTCAACAAATGCGTGAGCAAATTGTTGAACAGTTTAAGAAAAACCTTTCTCAACCAGCTATTGCAAGGAATTTAGGGATTTCAAAGGGTTCAGAGAATCTGGAGAGATCACTGCACGTAAGCAGCTAAGCCCGTGACCTTCGATCCCTCAGGCTGTACTGCATCAACAAGCGACATCAGTGTGTAAAGGATATCACCACATGGGCTCAGGAACACTTCAGAAACCCACTGTCAGTAACTACAGTTGGTCGCTACATCTGTAAGTGCAAGTTAAAACTCTCCTATGCAAGGCGAAAAACGTTTATCAACAACACCCAGAAACGCAGTCGGCTTTGCTGGGCCTGAGCTCATCTAAGATAGGCTGATACAAAGTGGAAAAGTGTTCTGTGGTCTGACGAGTCCACATTTCAAATTGTTTTTGGAAACTGTGGACGTCGTGTCCTCCGGACCAAAGAGGAAAAGAACCATCCGGATTGTTATAGGCGCAAAGTTGAAAAGCCAGCATCTGTGATGGTATGGGGGTGTATTAGTGCCCAAGACATGGGTAACTTACACATCTGTGAAAGCGCCATTAATGCTGAAAGGTACATACAGGTTTTGGAGCAACATATGTTGCCATCCAAGCAACGTTACCATGGACGCCCCTGCTTATTTCAGCAAGACTATGCCAAGCCACGTGTTACATCAACGTGGCTTCATAGTAACTTAAGCTGTACATCAAGCAAGAATGGGAAATATTTCCACCTGAGAAGCTTAAAAAATTTGTCTTCTAATTTCCCAATCGTTTACTGAGTGTTGTTAAAAGGAAAGGCCATGTAACACAGTGGTGAACATGCCCTTTCCCAACTACTTTGGCACGTGTTGCAGCCATGAAATTGTAAGTTAATTATTATTTGCAAAAAAAAAAAAAGTTTATGAGTTTGAACATCAAATATCTTGTCTTTGTAGTGCATTCAATTGAATATGGGTTGAAAAGGATTTGCAAATCATTGTATTCCGTTTATATTTATATCTCACACAATTTCCCAACTCATATGGAAACGGGGTTTGTAGATACAGGTAATTTGTTATGTCTAGATGTTAACAAAAGAGCAAGAAAATACGAAGGGTTCAGTCACCTGGTGAAAACTACTATACAGAAAAATGTATCTGACAACTGGATTTAAACACCTCCATGATCATATCTACTGGCGCACAAGACACAATATAAATGCTAATTTCCAATACAGAAAAGTAACATACGACAAAAAATATTGAGAATGCTGACTTGCTTAACGTGTGCATGTCTTCCCTGCCGGATGATACATGTTAGCATCCTAGACGACATGTAATTATGTGGCAACAACAACACGATTTACTTCCACGCCTCGTGAGGATTTATGTGCGTGAACTAGAGCCACATTATTGGGAGTTATACGACCGAAAGAATTGTGACATTAAAGCTCCTTTATATCTTCTGTGATGCGCTGATCAAGATGGAGTCGTAACATTACACCTGGCGAACATCCATCACCCAAAGCCCACAGGAAACAATAATAAAAAATAAAAAACGGTCTGTTTGTTGATGTGTTGGTCTGATGTGGTCATGCTTGGCTGTTACCTTCCTTTCCTCTCTGATATTAGGTTATTTACAAATTATGACATATATATTTTGTAGCTTGATAAATGTTCTAAAGTTGATAACGACTACAAAATGACCATCATTAATCACCAATGTCTTCAAGTTGGGAAAACATTTTTCCCTTAAGGACATAAAGGAAATAGAAAACGTTCTAACTACACAGGCACTTTTCCTAGAACTATAAAAATGATATGGATGCAATTTATTTTTATATATATATAAATATAAAAGTAAGGCTGCATGTATTTTCTTCTTAACATTCTTAACAGTAATTCAAGTGTGAAAATGTTTTTATTTGGATGTAAATACAATAAAATGTCTAATCATTTTTGTAACTGTAATGACAAGTTTTGGACAGCTGTGGTTTCTGTTGAAACAGTCACTTATAATGTGCTGAAAAGTCTCCCTTCCATCCATCCATCCATTTTCTACCGCTTGTCCCTTTTGGGATCGCGGGGGGTGCTGTAGCCTATCTCAGCTGCATTCGGGCGGAAGGTGGGGTACACCCTGGACAAGTCGCCACCTCATCACAGGGCCAACACAGATAGACAGACAACATTCACATTCACACACTAGGGACCATTTAGTGTTGCCAATGGAGAGTATATTTCTTTCTGTCTTGCCTCTGGTGAGGGCGGTCACATTTTTTTCTCCTCCCGTCTTTTCCTTGCTTGCTCTCTTTTGTTTTGTCTTGTCTAAACTTTTTTTGAAGCATTTTTCTTTGCGCTGTCCTCCAAATCTAAACATCAGACATGGAAATGATTAGCTGGACTACAGACTCAATTGACAAAATCTTTTCCATGAGGAAAAGAGGTTCTGGGGAGCCTGGCTGCCCTGATGGAACCATTGCTGCGGGGTACGTGAGAGATTCCTTGGACAAATGGAGAATCATGTGCCTGTCAGTCCTTTCCATCGAGGACGTGGAAGACATCTACCTATTTGGAACCATGATCGCGGGGCACCTGCTGATTGGGCTTGGTATTGCTCTGGTGTATCGTAAAATCCATAAGACGATGGCAGCCACTCAAGGAGCCCAAAGGCTGTTCGTAGCAATGGACAGATTGGGCCGGGCTGTGGGATCACAGTCTGGGGCGATTTCTGAACTGAATCGCAAGATGGATCACATCATGGAGAAGCTTGCTGTAAAGGAAATATTGGACATGAGAGCAACCAGTATGGACAAATAGAACAGGCAAGCCATTGTAATGCCTGCGCGAGAAAAAACAAAAATCCTTATCTACGATTTGACTCCCCCGAATGGCCTTGAGGACAAGAACAGGCTGTTCTGTAATCATCCCCTGAGGAATTTCAAAGATGGACGCTTTTGACCTCCCTCCCTCCTCAACGACACCTGGGAGTCGAACTTTGCTTGCATTGCATGCAGAACAACCCTGGGCTCATGAACACAACTTCACTTCACCCAAAGACTATGGGCATATACACAAACACACTCCCCACCCCCACCCCACGCCTTCATGACCGCTTAATACCCCTTCGAGGTTATGGACGGCTGAGTAGCGCTTTATAGCAGCAGGCCGTCCTCCAGGGTCCCAACTCCCCCCCTCTGTTGCAAGTTGTTGTGATTATATGTAACATGTTTATGTGTGCTATGGCAAATTAGTTTTTTTCCCTTGGACTCAGTCTGGATCCCCTCCCGAGGGTCCAGCCTTTGACTGATATTTTTTACTCTTCCCCCCTTTCCCAATATCACCTTTTTTAAGGAGCGCCGTAAGTGGCTGATCCGTTGGCGGTCCCGTCTTGTCTCCCTGTAACGTATGTCTGCTCTTAGTGGGACTGTGCCGAAAATGTAATTTCAGTTCTTATGTGTCTTGGACATGTTAAAGAATGGACAATAATAAAGCATCCTCAATCCATCCTATATATTTTGGTGTTTATGTAATAATATTACATTCTTTCACTGACTTTTATTTCATTTGTTTCCAGTGTTTTTCCCCCTAAATATATTTTCTAAATGATAATGATAAATGGGTTATACTTGTATAGCGCTTTTCTACCTTCAAGGTACTCAAAGCGCTTTGACAGTATTTCCACATTTACCCATTCACACACATATTCACACACTGATGGTGGGAGCTGCCATGCAAGGCGCTAACCAGCAGCCATCAGAGGCAAAGGGTGAAGTGTCTTGCCCAAGGACACAACGGGCGTGACTAGGAAGGTAGAAGGTGGGAATTGAACCCCAGTAACCAGCAACACTCCGATTGCTGGCACAGCCACTCTACCAACTTCGCCATGCCGTACATGGTAGAACACATTTGCACGTTAAATAAATCTTAAAATGTCAAAAAGTCAGACAAAGGGCAGTTTGTGTTTATTATAACAAACAAAACAAGCATTTTTTCCATGCCTATTTGTTTGGTGGAGAGTTGCACATTATGTTGAGATTTATACTTATATTCATGATGTAGGTTGATGTAGGAAGCTCATTTTGCCTGGAGCGTGTAGTGTAGTTTGTTAAAATTCAATCAATCTATCAATGTTTATTTATATAGCCTTAAATCACAAGTGTCTCAAAGGGCTGTACAAGCCACAACGACATCCTCGGTACAGAGCCCACATATTCTCTAGGACATGTTGCTACCTGCATGGCGTGGTTGGGAGAGTCGCCGTGCCAGCAACCTGAGGGTTCCTGGTTCGATCCCCAGCTTCTACCAACCTCGTCACGTCCGTCGTGTGCTTGAGCAAGACTCTTCACCCTTGCTACTGATGGGTCGCGGTTAGGGCCTTGCATGGCAGCTCCCGCCATCAGTGTGTGAATGTGTGTGTGAATGGGTGAATGTGGAAATAGTGTCAAAGCGCTTTGAGTACAAGCCAGAATCAGAATAGTTTTTATTGCCATTGTTTGAGAACGGGTTCACAAACTAGGAATTTTTCTTGGTTTAACCCATTTACCATTCTATTAGCGGGGAATGCAAAAATATTGCTTTGATGTTCTAATGCATGAATGATGAAAGAATGAGTGAATGTAGCTGCCAATATGGAAGATTATATATCAAAATATCAAACACGCCTCTAATTGCATGTAACAGAAAATACAGTTTTTAGTCCTTCAAAAATAAAGAAAAAATATATACTGTACATCTAAGAGAATCGCTGATGTAAGAAGCACACATTTCATTTTATTATCATCCTGTTTCAGTCACAAAGTAGGTGCCAAGTTTATTGTGTTAACTCAAAATCGATATTATTGAAACAAGAGGAAGATGTCTAGTATTTTTATTACATTTGAGGTTTGATGTCAGTTAATGTACTATGAGGTTCAAACCTCAAATAATAATTTAAATTGTATGTATTATAATGTAGCCAGCATATGAGTTTTAGTAGTTATATATAACCTCATTATTTACTAGAATGTGATTACAAATATGTCAGGTTTCCACACTGCAAAAAGTCAGTGTTTAAAAACAAGAAAAAAAAAAAAAAATAGGGGTATTTTATTTGAACTAAGCAAAATTATCTGCCAATAGAACAATACATTGTGGCTTGTCAAGACTTTCCAAAACAAGTAAAATTAGCTAACCTCAATGAACCCAACAATACCTTAAAATAAGTATATTCTCACTGATAACAACTGTACTACTATATGAGTACGTATGTTTTGTTGTTTAATTGAAAATAAAACAGCAAAGTCCATTTGGCGGTCATCTGTTTTAATTATGAGACACGATTGTGTCAAAGTCATGATATTTTTTTTCATGCTTGAAATAAGAAATTATTACTTTAAAAAAGTAGTTTTATACTTGTGAGTGTTGATGACACAGCTTTGCAACAGTTGATATTCTAGTTTGAAGCATGTTTTACTCAATATAGGTTATCAAATCAAGCTGTAATATCTTACTGAGATCATTTAGGACCAAAACCCTTAAAATAAGTAAAACACTAACATAAAATCTGCTTAGTGAGAAGAATGATCTTATCAGACAGAAAATAAGCAAATATCACCCTTATTTGAGATATTTAATCTTACTTAGATTTCAGTTTTTGCAGTGCATTTACTTCATAGCATGAAGTGAAGATTAGCATATTCATATGGGATTATCATAAACGGGTGATACTAATTGTAATAATACATCATTAATATAATTACTAGATTATTGTTAGTTATTACTTAGGGTTAAGCCTCCTCTGTCTTTAAAAAACCTCTTACATTCACGTGACAGTTTGACCTCCCCCACTGTGACTGTTTGACCTTAAACTTCCTTTCAAACCGTGCACATTTGTAAGGAAGCTCAACATGGACAAACAACAAACATTCAATCTTGTTAGTCAGTAAAAAGCATGCGCTCAACAAACAAATCGTAACCTCTCACTCACCATGGCTCTGAACTGGTGGCTAAAACAGTCAGGGTGGGGCTGAGGGCTTTACATTGGTGAACACACCTGCCTTGACTAATTAGGCCTAATTTGGGCCGAACCATGGTTCTCAAAAGCTGGGTGTTACAGAAGGACACTGGACATTTAAAAGTTATGTTATCCAAGCCTGAATACACTGTATACAAAAATGACTGTTCTACAAATGCAAAAGTACTATGTGAATACTTTAAGATGTGTGGTGGTTATTTATGGTGTATTTTACAAAATAACGGTATTCTTAATGCCCCCGTCAAATTGGTCCCAGCTAGTGGGAGGGGCTATGGGCTATTTAAGTTGGAAAATGCCATTCTGCCAGAGGAGGTTCTCTGTCCTGAGCAGGAGTTCAGATCTCCATGCATCAAACATCTACTGAGATTCTGGGTGCTTTGTTTCCTCTTGTTGTTGTTCACCTTTGGACACTTTGGGTTGTAAATAAATGTTTGTAACTGTTTCCAACTGCGTGCCTTGCCATTCTTGGTTTGAAAGTCTGGTTTGCAAAGGTTACATTACCTTCACCCGAGGTGGGGTGTGACACTCTGTTTCGAGCTTTAATGAAGTGTCTCTGAATGCACCACCGTTATTTTCTTTGAGATGCAAAAATGTTTTCATGAAATGACCGTACTAAATTTGAATTGAAAACCCCTGGTATAATGTATATGAGAATGTGAAAAAAAAACAACTATAAAAAATCCAGCTTAATTTTTCAGCTCACTGGAAATAATATACATCAAAAAAAGTATTTTATATTTCTGTCTACATTTTGACATAAATTAATGTACTGCATGCAGTTGCATATCTTCTAAATTGTAATAGTCATAATGCAACAAATATGATATTTTTGTAAAAAAACCCAATAATAATTTGCTTGACTTATGATTTCAAAGCAAGGTATCCAGCCAAGTGTACACATAGTAAAAATGACAATATATTGTACAGTTAAAAACTGGTAACTCAGTCGCTATCGTTTTTACCGCAAAAACAACAACAGAGGTGCCCTTTTTCAATTTACAGTAATACTGTAAAAACTACAACCATAGATTTGACGGTAACAAAACAGTGGTACACTGTAAAAAAAAATCCTATTTTTATGGTTAATTTACTCTGAATTTCTACTGTAATTTTTCTAATTTTTTAAAATAGTTTATAAAACTGTAGAATTGAAGACATTATCTGTAAATAAACCATCCGCCTGTTATTTTAAGTAATATGCCAGTAATGACAAACTATGGTCAGTGGTGTAGGTGTTCCACAGGGGACCGTCCTGTCTCCTTTCCTGTTCACCCTGTACACCTCAGACTTCCAGTATAGTTCCAGGTCCTGCCACCTGCAGAAATACTCTGACGACTCTGCTGTGGTCGGGTGTATCGGAGAGGGACGGGAATTGGAGTACAGGACACTGATCGCTGACTTTGTGGAGTGGTCTCAGGCGAACCATCTGGTCCTTAATGTGGACAAGACCAAGGAGCTGGTCATCGACTTCAGGAAGAGAGTGACCCCGGTGGAGCCCATCAAGATCCAGGGCCGGGAGGTGGCAGTAGTTGAGCAGTACAAGTACCTGGGAGTCCACTTGAACAGCAGACTGGACTGGAAGGACAACTGCAAAGCTGTTTACAAGAAGGGTATGAGCAGACTCTTTTTCCTGAGGAAGCTTAGGTCATTCAATGTGTGCAGAAAGCTGTTGGAGATATTTTATCAGTCTGTTGTGGCCAGTGCACTGTACTTTGCAGTGGTTTGTTGGGGGAGCAGCACCAGCAAAAGGGACTCAAACCGGATTGATAATCTGATCCGGAAAGCCGGCCAAACTATTGGCACGCAATTGGAGGCGTTTGTGTCAGTGAGGGACAGGAGGTCACTGGACAAACTGCTGGCCATCAGGGACAATCCTGCCCATCCACTCCACCTGACAATTAAGGGACAGCGGAGTTCATACTCCAACAGGCTCCTTCAACTTCCTTCCCGCACTGTGCGATTCAAGAACTCCTTCATTCCACACTCCATCCAGCTGTATAATCATTCGCCATACAGCAATAGATGACATCTGCCTATGACCTGACACCTGACATGTTAGCTACTTCTCTTTGTTTATAATGTCTATTTTCTATTTCCTGCTGGACCTACTCTCTATTTTATGCTGCTGCTGTCATATAGACTGTATATACTGTAATATTGTACAAGGTCATTGGTTTATATTGTATATATGTTATAGACATAATATAATATATCTGTATATAAATTACTCTGTACACATACTATGTATATATTCGTATATATGTTAGATTTTTTTTTTTAATAGCTATATTACTCTATTTATACCTGCATTGTCCTTTCCATCATTGTAACTGAGCTACTGTGTTGAACAAGTTCCCTTGTGGATCATTAAAGTTTGTCTAAGTCTAAGTCTATGTATATTTCTATCTCTTTTACAGAAAAATACCAAATTAATTATACATAGCATTTTCTGTTTTCTTAAATTACTTTCAAATTCATGTAAAATTACAGTAATTATATTTCATTAAATATGTAACTTATTATATAAAAGACTATGTCCATACTAACAATCTGTAGAATAAAGGGATTTTTCTGCAGAACTGTTTGCATCGTCACTTTATTAAAGGTGGTTGATTTTAACAATTCAGAAAAAATCTGTAAAACAATGGTATTTTTCTGTTGAACTGCCAGCATTGTCACTTCATTAAAGGTGTTTGATCGTAATAATTTGGAAAAACTCTGTAGAATAAAGGTATTTTTCTGCAGAACTGTTTGCATCGTCACTTTATTAAAGGTGGTTGATCTAAATAATTTAGTAAAAATCTGTAAAATTACGATATTTTTCCGCAAAACGTTTCATGAAAATTTCTGTAAATATAATGTTTTTGATCATTATTTGGTTTACAATGTTTTACTTTAATCTAATTGTTTTCGTTTGGCAGCCGTCGCTGCCAGTAGATGACAGTTTTTTTACATATATATATTTTTTTTTACAGCGTACTGTTTTTCCATTTACAGTAATACACAGGAAAAAAAACAACAATCTGAGATTTTACGTTTAAAAAAAACTGGCATCTCAGTCGCCTGAATCTTACCATTAAAAACAGTAGTACCGTTTGTCCATTTACAGTATAATATGCTGTAAAAAAAAACACCGTAAATCTTACGGTAAAATTGTTGAGTAATTGTTTCACCCCAAAATCTACACTCTTTTTTTTAAATGAACTAAAAAAATATGATAATAAGAGGCAAATCCTTATTCATTTGTATTTATATATCATTCACTGATAAAAACGGCCTTCTGAGGAAAGCCTCACGTTTTAACATTCTTAACTGTCACACAAGTGTAAAAAGAAGTTAACCACTGTTGACAGTTAAAAATAACAACTGTAAAGCACAAGTGGCGATGCATGTGATGACACTAAAGATTTTACTACTTTGAATTCACATATTTCAATGTGTATGTTCTTCTTCTTTCGAATAAGTGTCACAAAAATTCAAACGAGAAGCGAAACAGGCCTGGAGTTGTTGCTTATTAACTTTGCGGGCCATTTTTTTTATTTCAAAATTGATATTTTGCGCAGCTTTAGAAGCACATTTGTGCCAAAAAGACGGTTTCAGGGGTTGTACATATATACTGTATACAATTGTGTACCGTATTTTCCGGACCATAAGGCGCACCGGATTATAAAGCACACTGCAATGGTCTATTTTTGAGCTTTTTTCATACGAAAGGCGCACCGGATTATAGAGCGCATTAAAGGAGTCATATTATATATTTTTTTTTCTAAATTGGAAACACTTCCTGTTGGTCTTCATAACATGTAATGGTGGTTCTTTGGTCAAAATGTTGCATAGATGATGTTTTACAGATCATCTTCAAGCCGCTTTCTGACAGTCGCTTCAGGATGCGCCATTTTGTGGGCGGTCTTATTTACGTGGCTCACCTTCGACAGCGTCTTCTTCCCGTCATCTTTGTTGTAGCGGTGTAGCGTACAAGGACGGGAGTGGAAGAAGTGTCAAAAGATGGAGCTAACTGTTTTAATGACATTCACACTTTACTTACATCAATAAGGGAGCAGTTAAGGTTGGGCGATATATGAAATATACTCGATATATCGCGGGTTTGTCTCTGTGCGATATAGAAAATTACTATATCGTGATATTCGAGTATATGTTGTCACGCAGTTGCTTTTAGCTGTGGGTATTACACCGCAGGCTTTTCTCACTCTTTCTTGTCTCTCTTTCTCACAGAGACATAAAACAAGCGCACCTTCTTACATACGTCACATACTGCCACGCGTGCAACGTCATACGCCCTCGCGGAGCAGACAGGTAGCAGCATGGGTAAGGTTAGCTGTGGTGCTAGCGGTGCGGTGCGAGTGGTAATACGGGAGAAAAAAGGTGTAAATCTGGTGACAAATGAAGGAAGAATTACTTCCCAAGAAAAACAGCACGGGGTCCATAGTCTGGCGGTGGTTTGGCTTCAAGCGGGAAGATGTTGAACAGACAACCGTAACATGTCAAGTATGCGGCAAAAGTGTTGTTACAAAAAGTAGCAGCACTGCTAATTTGTAGCATCATTTGAAAAGTCACCGGCTAGAGAATGAAGAGTGCTTGAAACTTCGCATGTCAACATCTGCGGCCGGTGCCACACCAACAAAATGCCGAAGCAACCATTTCCACATCAACACCGTATGAAAAAAATAGTCAACAACAGAAGGAGATAACGTCCGCAGGAACCTCCCACATAGCGAAGGACATACACTATTTGATTTCCTATTATGCAGCTCATTTTTATTTGACAGTTATTGAAATATCTTGTGTGACATCATGCACAAAAGTGCACTTTATTTGTTTTAAACTATTGTAGTGGCGTTCTGTACAAAAAGTGCACTTTAATTTAGTGTCGTTTTGATATGTCATCTTAGTGACATCATGCACAAAAGTGCCCTCATAGCTTGTTTTAAAATGTCTCTGACAATCTTGCACTTTCTGTTTTTTTGGAAATGGCATGAATGTTTGTGCCACTGCTTAATAACTGTTTAATAAATAAAGTTTTGGTAAATTTACTTAGTTGTGGTTTCCCTCTCTGCATGAAAGTTTAAAATTAGCATATATTAATGCAGTATGAACACGGATGTTTTGATGTAGACACATCTGTAATTATGTAACTGCTGTAATTATATGCATCAAGTGTTCATTCAAGGCTAAGGCAAAATATCGACATATATATCGTGTATCGTGACATGGCCTAAAAATATCGAGATATTAATACAAGGACATATCGCCCAGCCCTAGGAGCAGCATCTCCTCATCTGCCAGAAACGTGTCCCGTGAAAAACCGTCCGACCGGAACTCTCTAATAACTAAAGTTCCTTGGGTGAATAATGTAAACTCACTGCACCGGTATGTTTTAGTGCTTTCATGGCAAGTTTACTGACAGATATAAGTAAGAACTTTACACCAGTGGTCCCCAACCACCGGTCCGGGGACCGGTACCGGTCCGTGAAGCATTTGCTACCGGGCCGCATAGAAACATGAAATAATTTATAAAGGACTACCTTTTCTCCGACTTAACTTTGGCCTGTCCCACTAAACACACCAATAAGCTGGTTTATAGAAGTACAATAAAACTCCTCATAGGAAGTTGTTATATTTGTTATAACTGTGTAACATGATACAATGCACATTCATGAACATATCAAATATAAATGTGACGGATTGTAGCCAAAGGCTGATTTCCATCTCCATCTCATTGCAAGGAAAAACGCTCCGACTAATTCAGAGTTATGGTGACTTGTAATTTTCATGCACTTATTTTGCTGTATTTATCTGCCACAAGTGGAACGCTGGTCCCTTAAAATAATGCCTACATTAAACCGGTCCGTGGTGCAAAAAAGGTTGGTGAACCCCTGCTTCACACTACTTTGTATTAGAAATGGCAACAGCGGAGGATGAATGTCCCATAACAAGAAGATAGAGAAAAAGAAGAACCTTATCGACTACAACGGCGGACACGCGCAATTTTTCAGGACTTATGCAGATCCCAAATACAGATCAGCGGTTACCAGAAGGTAAGAAAAGTTGCTTTTGCATAATATTGCGAAACAAAACGCCAGATAATATGTCTTACCTTATACACATGTCACGGCGAGGGCTCAAACTCACTTTTCCCCGGCAGCTGGGTCTTCCAGCACCTCCGACTACACATAGTCTTACACCATACACACTCTTGGATATTGCCACACACCATTCTCTAGTTAATTAAATGATATTGTTCATTATTTATTAAATTGTTAATATATATATATAATAAATACATAGCGCAATATTGCCCCTTTGTGGTTATGTGCTGTCACAACTCCCTCCTCCAACCATAACAACACACACACCATAATAATACTCCTATGTTGAAGCACAGTACAATCCATCAAGCGGTGCAGCTTCATAGCTTACCACAATCATACTAAAATATTTTGATCCATTTTTGAGCGCCGTGTGTAATGTTCTATATTTTCAATGGAACATATAAAATGTTGGTGTTGTTTACTTGAGTCATATTGCAGTCTACACGTATCTCTTATGTGTGACAGCCATCTACTGGTCACACATATCATTTCACCATGTACCAAATAAAATAGCTTCGAGGTCGGTAAGCAAAACCAGAATTATTACGTACATTCGGCGCACCGGGTTATAAGGCACACTGTCGGGTTTTGAGGGGGCAAAAATGATTTTAAGTGCGCCTAATAGTCCGGAAAATACTGTAAATGTATTTTGCAAGCACACAGGTTAGGATGCACTGTAGGTTTGATGATAAAACAAAATGCAAACCTTTTAAAGCCGCCTCTTATTCCCAGGCCAAGGAGTCTGTAGTGGACTGATAACTGCGCTGCAGGACTTCGTGGAAGACACAACCACAGACATAGGTGCAGATTTACCAACCCTATTAGTAGGTACAACTACACAATACAATCAGTGTAGAACTGCACTTTGTAATATTTTTTTGGTTTTATTTAGCTAAATGAGAGTTGTGCCACTATTATAAGCATATTTTAATTCCTAATCACAAAGATCTACCTGCAACAGGACTGCAATGCATGCCAAACACCAGCCAGCGGGAATGTAAGGTATCAAAATGCTTATCCTTTTAACCGCTTGACAAGCTACTATATTTCACGACAGAGATGAAGCACAATAAAACCCAACATATAAAGACAATTTTCATCTCACAAAAACCAAGAATTGTTCTTTTTTCCCCTCCCCTATCGCCTGGCCGTGCTTACTGAGGTAATGAACACGAGTGTAAACGCAGCGTGTAAAAATGGGATCAATGATTACAAACGCATGGCTGGCGGTCTCGCGGGGGAAGCAACCGTCAATTGTGTGACTGTGACAGCAATTGTGTAATAAAAGCGCGGCGTACAAGGTATGCAATTTCGGCATGTGCAAACACTTGAAGATGGCGCCCATTATTACTTTAAGTGCTAATTCAAAAGTTTGCAGGTAGGAAACGCTTGAGCTGCTGCACAGCAGCCAGATAAGAGCGACACAGCAATCATACCGTGATGAATGAACTGTGATAGGCCCTGAAAATTGCCCCGCGGAGGATTCCAAAGTTTGGCCGGGGGACTTTATATCTCTGAAATTAAATCAAGTCTCCCAACTCGCACATTTCATTCCTTCGTTCCAACTTTCTGTCGTGAAAGCAACGTCTCATTTGTTCTTACCCGCAGACAAACACATCTTGGTGCTCTGGGTCAGTCTGAGTGTGTTCGAGGTCTCTATCTAACAGGCAGTTTTTCCTCTCATCAGTCGCCAAAGCACCCATGCTGAGTTTGTTTTGTTTGATGGTTGTTTCTTAAAAGTACAAACCCCAAAACCAGTGGAGTTGGCACGTTGTGTAAATGGTAAATAAAAACAGAATACAATGATTTGCAAATACGTTTCAACCTATATTCAATTAAAGGCCTACTGAAACCCACTACTACCGACCACGCAGTCTGATAGTTTATATATCAATGATGAAATCTTAACATTGCAACACATGCCAATACGGCCGGGTTAACTTATAAAGTGCAATTTGAAATTTCCCGCTAAACTTCCGGTTGAAAATGTCTATGTATGATGACGTATGCGCGTGACGTCAATTGTTGAAACGGGAAGTATGCGGACACATTGAATTCTATACAAAAAACTCTGTTTTCATCTCAAAATGCCACAGTATTCTGGACATCTGTGTTGGTGAATCTTTTGCAATTTGTTTAATGAACAATGAAGACTGCAAAGAAGAAAGCTGTAGGTGGGATCGGTGTATTAGCGGCGGACTACAGCAACACAACTAGGAGGACTGAGAGATAAATAGCAGACGCGCTAGCCGCCGAACTCACCTCAACTTCCTCCGTCTCCGGGCCACCTAGCGCATCTGTGATCAGGTGAAGTCCTTCGTCGCACCGTCGATCGCTGGAACGCAGGTGAGCACGGGTGTTGATGAGCAGATGAGGGCTGGCTGGCGTAGGTGGATAGCTAATGTTTTTAGCATAGCTCTGTGAGGTCCGGTTGCTAAGTTAGCTTCAATGGCGTCGTTAGCAACAGCATTGTTAACCTTCGCCAGGCTGGAAAGCATTAACCGTGGAGTTACATTTCCATGGTTTAATAGTATTGTTGATTTTCTATCTATCCTTCCAGTCAGGGGTTTATTTATTGTGTTTCTATATGCAGTTCAGCACGATGCTATCACGTTAGCTCAGTAGCTAAAGTGTTTCGCCGATGTATTGTCCTGGAGATAAAAGTCACTGTGAATGTCCATTTCGCGTTCTCGACTCTCATTTTCAAGAGGATATAGTATCCGAGGTGGTTTAAAATACAAATCCGTGATCCACAATAGAAAAAGGAGAGGGTGTGGAATCCAATGAGCCAGCTTGTACCTAAGTTGCGGTCAGAGCGAAAAAAGATATGTCTTGCACTGCATTCTAGTCCTTCACTCTAACGTTCCTCATCCACAAATCTTTCATCCTCGCTCAAATTAATGGGGTAATCGTCGCTTTCTCGGTCCGAATCGCTCTAGCTGCATTGAAAACAATGGGGAAATGTGAGGAGCCTTTCAACTGTTGACGTCACGCTACTTCCGGTACAGGCAAGGCTTTTTTTTATCAGCGACCAAAAGTTGCAACTTTATCGTCGATGTTCTCTACTAAATCCTTTTAGCAAAAATATGGCAATATCGCGAAATGATCAAGTATGACACATAGAATGGATCTGCTATCCCCGTTTAAATAAAAAAAAAATCATTTCAGTAGGCCTTTAAATAGACTGCAAAGAAGATACTTAAATTTTGAACTGGAATTTTTTTTTTATTGTTTACAAATATTAGCTCATTTGGAATTTGATGCCTGCAACATGTTTCAAAGAAAGACTGAGAAAGTTGAGGTCATTCAGTCATTCACAAACAAGGATGGGGCGAGGGTCACCACTTTGTAGGGATGATGCTCGAAACCGATTTTCCCGGTTGTTCGATAAGAAAAGAACCGAGTCCTCGGACTCGAATCCCTTTTTGAGAACCGGTACCCGTTATCGAGACCACTATAGTAAATACAAAGAGTTGGTTCTTTATTCGAATCCCTGGGAACGAATCCCAAATGGGCAATGTTATGCCCATTTGATTGTAGACACTTACTGACACCTTGTGGCGATATGAAAATACTATGCGTCATTAGTTTGGACACTTCCGGGTTGGCGAGTCAGTTCAGTTGATGAGACAATTGAGAAGTAGACAAGTTGTGTTAGCTCTTACAAGCCTTGGAAAAGATAAGTCTGTAAGTAAACTGTTTAACTTGTTTATGTAACTCAATATTAAGGTGGAAAGTGGTTACATTTAAAACTAAGATGTTTATTGAAAAACGATTTTCGTGCACTGTTTCAATGGATGATTTGAGGACTTAAAATGGCTGCCAGTCGTGTATTTCCACCATCGAAATAGTTTCAACACTCAGAAGTATTTGTTTGTTTGTGTGAAGCTAATATTTACATATTGTGTATTAAATTTGAGTATGTTAATTGAATCACATAGCTTATACATTTGTCATTGTGTGTATTTCAGTTAAAAAATAAAAATAAAATAACAGTCCAGTGCAAAACGAAAGTAAAGATAGGAAAAGACAAAGCAAGATCAACAACAATAAAGAACCTAAAAGGATTAATCTGCTTTGGAACTTTATTAGACGTCTTGGATTGTTTGTTAGCTGTCTGCCTGTGTGTGTAGTTAGTATGTTCCAATAGCAGCAGAAGTGCACTTTTTGGAGAGCTGTATTATTTTCAGTTTTGTGCCCAAGGGACTGATTTTATTTAACCCTATATTATTATTTATACACCTATAGTGATCACAGAGACAGGTTGTTTTTGTGTTACTGTATATATTTGTTTTTCTGAAAAATCCCACTTAATATACTTTGGGTAACAACAGTCAATATTTTTTTTTTTTTTTTTTCCTTATAAAATAAAAGTGAGCTTTTGTTAAACCAAATATTGTGTTTTTTTCCACATACAACAACCTATCTGGATTCGATAAGAGAATCGATAAGGAATCGGTTCGATAAGAGGATTCGATAATAGGCTCGAACTCGATAATTTCTTATCAAACATCATCCCTACCACTTTGTGAACAAATGTGTGAGCAAATTGTTGAACAGTTTAAGAACAACATTGCTCAACGAGCTATTGCAAGGAATTTAGAGATTTCACCATCTAAGCTCCTTAATATCATCAAAAGGTTCAGAGAATCTGAAGAAATCACTGCACGTAAGCGATGATATTATGGATCTTCGATCCCTCAGGCGGTACTGCATCAACAAACAACATCAGTGTGTAAAGAATATCGCCACATGGACTCAGGAACACATCATAAAACCACCGTCAGTAACAACAGTTCGTTGTTACATCTGTAAGTGCAAGTTAAAACTCTACTATGCAAAGCCAAAGCCATTCATCAACAACACCCAGAAACGCCGCCAGCTTTGCTGGGCCCGAGCTCATCTAAGATGGACTGATGTAAAGTGGAAAAGTGTTCTGTGGTCTGACGAGTCCACATTTCAAATTGTTTTGGAAACTGTGGATGTTGTGTCCTCCGGAACAAAGAGGAAACAACCATCCAGATTGTTCTAGGCGCAAAGTTCAAAAGCCAGCATCTGTGATGGTATGGGGGTGTACTAGTGCCCAAGGCATGGTTAACTTACACATCTGGGAAGGCACCATTAATGCTGAAAGGTACATACAGCTTTGGAGCAACATATGTTGCCATCCAATCAACATTTTCATGGACGCCCCTGCTTATTTCAGCAAGACAACGCCAAGCCACGTGTTACAACTGCGTAGCTTCATAGTAAAAGAGTGCGGGTACTAGACTGGCCTGCCTGTAGTCCAGACCTGTCTCCCATTGAAAATGTGTGGCGCATTATGAATGTACTGATGTATTTGTGCTAAATTTGGGTTATTGGTAAATCTAACTGAAGTGTTTTCTGCATATGAGTATGTAATGTGTTAGGTTTTGAAAGAGAACATTATGTTATAGGTTAAAATGAAAATATTGCCCAAACTCGAAAAAATGCTTCTGCACTGTATAGTAGAGCTGTGTGGATGTGTATCGATGCTTGATGGTAATATTTTCTGAAGCTACGTAGAAAGGATTCTTATTTAAGGAAAAACAATTGCAACAGGTAGCAGAGTGAAGGCAGCGAAGCGCTCTTCCTACGATCTATATTTACGACACACACTGAGGAAGGCTGACACGGTGAATTATTAGCTCCGGCTGATGCTCTGTGATAGAGTCTCCTCTGAGGCACTCCGGGCCAACCAGTTGCACATTGTCGCTTCCTCTGATCCCAAGAGGACCGAAAAATAAAAAATAAACAGTTTTCTTTTTTCATATGGAAATGTTGTGCCAATCATCAATCACACGCAGCAAAGAGGTGTTAACAGTTGGCTATGATGTGTGCGTGCTGCGCCACTTACCAGTATCGTAGTGATGGTAAGAGTCGTGTTGAAGAGAGTGTCCGTCACGTTGATGGATGGCAGCTTTTTCTCCATCGACAGTCCGGCTTCAGAGTGCCACAGGCCAATCTGCACATATGCACAATAAACACACAGATCAGTCATTATGTCCAATGGCCAATCGAAAAAGCCGGGAAGACCACTGTGAGAGCAGAGCGATCAGAAATGTGCCACACAACAGAGTCTGTATAAAATATCACACTTACGCCATACCTACACTTTTGACGCCATTTTTGAACTCACTTATGCACTTAAAGGCCTACTGAAATGAAATGTTCTTATTCAAACGGGGATAGCAGATCCATTCTGTGTCATACTTGATCATTTCGCGATATTGCCATATTTTTGCTGAAAGGATTTAGTAGAGAACATCGACGATAAAGTTCGCAACTTTTGGTCGCTGATAAAAAAGCCTTGCCTGTACCGGAAGTAGCATGACGTCACAGGTTGTGGAGCGCCTCACATCTGCACATTGTTTACAATCATGGCCAGCAGCAGCGAGAGCGATTCGGACCCAGAAAGTGACGATTACCCCATTAATTTGAGCGAGGATGAAAGATTCATGGATGAGGAAAGTGAGAGTGAAGGATTAGAGGGCAGTGGAAGTGATTCAGATAGGGAAGATGCTGTGAGAGGCAGGTGGGACCTGATATTCAGCTGGGAATGACTAAAATAGTAAATAAACACAAGACATATATATACTCTATTAGCCACAACACAACCAGGCTTATATTTAATATGCCACAAATTAATCCGCATAACAAACACTCCCCCCCCCCCTCCCGTCCATATAACCCACCAATACAAATCAAACACCCGCACAACACACTCAATCCCACAGCCCAAAGTACCGTTCACCTCCGCAAAGTTCATACAGCACATATATTTCCCCAAAGTTACGTACGTGACATGCACATAGCGGCACGCACGTACAGGCAAGCGATCAAATGTTTGGAAGCCAAAGCTGTACTCACGGTAGCGCGTCTGCTATTTATTTCTCAGTCCTCCTAGTTGTGTTGCTGTAGTCCGCCGCTAATACACCGATCCTACCTACAGCTTTCTTCTTTGCAGTCTTCATTGTTCATTAAACAAATTGCAAAAGATTCACCAACACAGATGTCCAGAATACTGTGGCATTTTGAGATGAAAACAGAGTTTTTTGTATAGAATTCAATGTGTCCGCATACTTCCCGTTTCAACAATTGACGTCACGCGCATACGTCATCATACATAGACATTTTCAACCGGAAGTTTAGCGGGAAATTTAAAATTGCACTTTATAAGTTAACCCGGCCGTATTGGCATGTGTTGCAATGTTAGGATTTCATCATTGATATATAAACTATCAGACTGCGTGGTCGGTAGTAGTGGGTTTCAGTAGGCCTTTAATGTGCTAGCTGTAAGCATGTGAATGCTTGAATTAAGACAAATGTTGAAGATAAATCGGGCTGGTTTTGTCTCACTTTTACCGCTGTTCGAAAAAAAGATGCCTAACACCCGATTATTCTATTTCTTATAAGATTACCCTATAAGATTGTTCTGTGGTCTGAGGTACGCCAAGACTGAATTTGTCCCAAAAATTGGCTTCAAAACGAGTCGAGGCTGACAATCGTAAATATTAAACTTGTTCTGAGTGGGAAAGCCGACGACTCCGTGATATATACCATGAACTGATTAACGTGGACCCCGACTTAAACAAGTTGAAGAACTTATTCGGGTGTTACCATTTAGTGGTCAATTGTACGGAACATGTACTGTACTGTGCAATCTACTAATAAAAGTCTCAATCAATCAATCAATCAATCCGGGATCACCTGAATCTTAACATACACTATACTGCCAAAAGTATTTGGCCACCCATCCAAATGATCAGAATCAGGTGTCCTAATCGCTTGGCCCAGCCGCAGGTGTATAAAATCTAGCACTTAGGCATGGAGACTGTTTCTACAAACATTTATGAAAGAATGGGCCACTCTCAGGACCTCAGTGATTTCCAGCGTGGAACTGTCATAGGATGTCACCTATGCAGCAAATCCAATCGTAACATTTGTCTCGCTCCTAAATATTCCAAAGTCAACTGTCAGCTTTATTATAAGAACATGGAAGAGTTTGGTAACAACAGCAACTCAGCCACGAAGTGGTTGGCCATGTAAAGTGACAGAGGGGTCAGCAGATGCTGAAGCGCATAGTGCAAAGACTTTCTTCACAGTCAGTTGCTACAGAGCTCCAAACTTCATGTGAACTTCCAATTAGCCCACGTACAGTACGCAGAGAGATTCATGGAATGGGTTTCTGCTGCATCGAAGCCATACATCACCAAGTACGATGCAAAGCGTCGGATGCAGTGGTGCCGCCACTGGACTCTAGAGCACTGGAGACACCTTCACTGGAGTGATGAATCACACTTTTCCATCAAACAATCTGAAGGACGAGTCTGGGTTTGGAGGTTGCCAGGAAAACAGTACATTTCGGACTGCATTGTGCCGAGTGTGAAATTTGGTGGAGGAGAAATTATGGTGTGGGGTTGTTTTTCTGGAGTTGGGCTTGGCCCCTTAGTTCCAGTGAAAGGAACTTTGAATGCTCCAGGATACCAAAACATTTTGGACAATTTCATGCTCCCAACCTTGTGGGAACAGTTTGGAGCGGGCCCCTTCCTCTTCCAACATGACTGTGCACCAGTGCACAAAGAAAGGTCCATAAAGACATGGATGACAGAGTATGGTGTGGATGAACTTGACTGGCCTGCACAGAGTCCTGACCTGAACCTGATAGAACACCTTTGGGATGAATTAGAACGGAGACCGGGCTCGACCAACATCAGTGTTTGACCTCACCAATGCTCTTTTGGAAGAATGGTGGACAATTCCTATAAACACACTCCGCAACCTTGTGGACAGCCTTCCCAGAAGAGTTGAAGCTGTAATAGCTGCAAAAGGTGGACCGACATCATATTGAACCCTATGGGTTAGGAATGGGATGGCACTTCAAGTTCATATGTGAGTCAAGGCAGGTGGCCAAATACTTTTTTGCAATATAGTGTAAAACACATAACAGATCTAACACAATTACCATGCAAAACATCTCTTTCTTGATGGCTAGGGTAATAAAACCTGCCGCTAGCCTGTAGCTTGTTTGTTTCGTAGAGGAGCTGTTCAAGGCATGCATTCAATCAGCAGCCGCATAATACATTGATCAAACTGAATTAGCTGGGTTTCCTGTTGCAGAAAGACCCAATCTAATTCTTATTAAAGTGTTGATTTGCAACACTTGACAAAGCAGATGTCAAAATAAATTCATTACCACAAAATCAGATTACAACCCTAGAATATGCGAATGAAAACCAGTTCTCTGTGTGACAATTTCTGTACGGGTCCAGCACGCAGCTGTTTAATTACTACGGGGTGGGGGGCGATAGGGGCTGTTTGCACCAACAAAAATACAAATTAAAGATATAGAAGCTGAAATATATCAATACTTGAAGTATATGATCAAATAAAAACGTACCCGTTTAATAAGTCCAACCTGCTCAGTGGCCTTGTGGTCGAGTCATACCAAAGACTATAAACATGGGACCCACTACCTCCCTGCTTGGCACTCAGCATCAATGGTTGGAATTGGGGGTTAAATCACCAAAACTTATTCCCGAGCGTGGCCACCGCTGCTGCTCAATGCTCCCCTCACCCCCTGGGGGGTGGAACAAGGGGATGGGCCGTATGCAGAGGGTAATTTCACCACACCTAGTGTGTGTGTGTGACTATCAGTGGTACAATCAAAGTTTATTTAAATAGCCCTTAATCACAAGTGTCTCAAAGGGCTGCACGAGCCACAACAACATCGTCGGCTCAGATCCCAAGTGTCAGGATGTTCTCAAAGAAGACACTTTAAATACATGACATGACGCCCAGCACATCTTGGCCGGTGGTCAGAAACCTATAAACATTTGTATGTTGATACTAAAACATTCTTGCTATACAATAGAATTATTCGAGTAAAAATGTGCGCGTTTATTAGGTTAGTAGACATCACCTCTGCCTCGATCTCATACATTCAAATAATCCACAAGCAAGATTGTTATTCATACTTTATTTAGTGATGTAGGAATTAAACGTCCACATACAAAAATCAATCAAACATCAAATCAATTGAAAATAATTCACTGCATAGTTTGTATGAACAGTAAATAGTCATACAGTCCACCAAAATAGACATCTTTTTGTATGTACAAACCCCGTTTCCATATGAGTTGGGAAATTGTGTTAGATGTAAATATAAACGGAATACAATGATTTGCAAATTTTCAACCCATATTCAGTTGAATATGCTACAAAGACAACATATTTGATGTTCAAACTGATAAACTTTTTTTTTGTGCAAATAATCATTAACTTTAGAATTTGATGCCAGCAACACGTGACAAGGAAGTTGGGAAAGGTGGCAATAAATACTGATAAAGTTGAGGAATGCTAATCAAACACTTATTTGGAACATCCCACAGGTGAACAGGCAAATTGGGAACAGGTGGGTGCCATGAGGTAGATTCCATGAAATGCTCAGTCATTCACAAACAAGGATGGGGCGAGGGTCACCACTTTGTCAACAAATGCGTGAGCAAATAGTTGAACAGTTTTAGAAAAACCTTTCTCAACCAGCTATTGCAAGGAATTTAGGGATTTCACCATCTACGGTCCGTAATATCATCAAAGGGTTCAGAGAATCTGGAGAAATCACTGCACGTAAGCAGCTAAGCCCGTGACCTTCGATCCCTCAGGCTGTACTGCATCAACAAGCGACATCAGTGTGTAAAGGATATCACCACATGGGCTCAGGAACACTTCAGAAACCCACTGTCAGTAACTACAGTTGGTCGCTACATCTGTAAGTGCAAGTTAAAACTCTCCTATGCAAGGCGAAAACCGTTTATCAACAACACCCAGAAACGCCGTCGGCTTCGCTGGGCCTAAGCTCATCTAAGATGGACTGATACAAAGTGGAAAAGTGTTCTGTGGTCTGACGAGTCCACATTTCAAATTGTTTTTGGAAACTGTGGACGTCGTGTCCTCCGGACCAAAGAGGAAAAGAATCATCCGGATTGTTATAGGCGCAAAGTTGAAAAGCCAGCATCTGTGATGGTATGGGGGTGTATTAGTGCCCAAGACATGGGTAACTTACACATCTGTGAAGGCGCCATTAATGCTGAAAGGTACATACAGGTTTTGGAGCAACATACAGTATGTTGCCATCCAAGCAACGTTACCATGGACGCCCCTGCTTATTTCAGCAAGACAATGCCAAGCCACGTGTTACATCAACGTGGCTTCATAGTAAAAGAGTGCGGGTACTAGACTGGCCTGCCTGTAGTCCAGACCTGTCTCCCATTGAAAATGTGTGGCACATTATGAAGCCTAAAATACCACAACGGAGACCCCGGACTGTTGAACAACTTAAGCTGTACACCAAGCAAGAATGGGAAATAATTCCACCTGAGAAGCTTAAAAAATGTGTCTTCTCAGTTCCCAAAAGTTTACTGAGTGTTGTTACATCTAACACAATTTCCCTACTCATATAGAGACGGGGTTTGTATAATAATAACCACGAGTGTCATTTAAACAATTCAAAACATTGCCAACAACACTAAATAGCAGTGGAAAATTGTAATTTTCTGTTAGGTGGTGTATTAGTGTGCGCGTATATCTTTTATGCCACTTGACGTTGGTTCGATTCCCGGCAACGTAACTTTTCGAATGTGTTTATCACTGTAAACGTTACGTTTAATGAAGTAGCCCATTCTGTATTTATTTTATTTTAGCCAGCCAACAGAAATCAATTGCTGGATGACGGGGAGGTTTTGTCAAGAAAAAAATAAATAATCGCATCCATCCATTCATCCATTTTCTACCGCTTGTCCCAAAAACTAAACAAATTACGAAATCTACTCTGTTCTGCACATCATTGTCCAAAGTCCAGGTTACATTATATTGTCATTTTCATTATAAACATTATACAACCTGCCCTATCATATGATTCTACCATGTTGGCAAAATACAAACACACACTATACTGTATATACATACAGTACAGGCCAAAAGTTTGAACACACCTTCTCCTCATTCAATGTGTTCCTAGTGGTTAGAGTGTCCGCCCTGAGATCGGTAGGTTGTGAGTTCAAACCCCTGCCGAGTCATACCAAAGACTATAAAAATGGGACCCATTACCTCCCTGCTTGGCACTCAGCATCAAGGGTTGGAATTGGGGGTTAAATCACCAAAAATGATTCCCGGGCGCGGCACCGCTGCTGCCCACTGCTCCCCTCACCTCCCAGGGGGTGAACAAGGGGATGGGTCAAATGCAGAGGACAAATTTCACCACACCTAGTGTGTGTGTGACAATCATTGGTACTTTAACTTAACTTTTCTTTATTTTCATGACTATTTACATTGTAGATTGTCACTGAAGGCATCAAAACTATGAATGAACACATTGTTAGAATAATTATGTATAAGTTATCACACAACTCTTATGCTTAAAGGCCGTTGCTATAGTTATTGTCAATTGTGCTGAAGTTGTACTTTTTTATCCGTGCAAAGGCACAACTTGTAATCTTTCATTTACAGACCCTGCCTGCTGACAGCCGAGGACGGACATCGAGTACCTCAACGCAGATAAAACAGAGACTGGGCGAAATCACGAGTGTCAGCACATTTCCATTCTGAATAATCATGTATTGTGTCTACTGGGGCTGCTTGCATTACCCCTCCCTTCAGAAGCAGCCTCAGTGATGTTAACTAGGGGCCTCCCGAATAAATAGAGGAGCACGTGAGACTGTACCTTAGAGCGTAGGGTGAAACTGTAACTGAGTGTTCAGCCCAATACGTCTCTCCTCATGAGTAAAATTCAACTCTGTCTCTTTTTGATTCCTTCTTCTTGTCTTGTGTAATAGATAGTTTGGTGTTTGAACCTGTCACACATATGTACTTAACAAAAAAAGGTGAAATAACTGAAAACATGTTTTATATTCTAGTTTCTTCAAAATAGCCACCCTTTGCTCTGATTACTGCTTTGCACACTCTTGGCATTCTCTCAATGAGCTTCAAGAGGTAGTCACCTGAACTGGTTTTCACTTCACAGGTGTGCTTGAAGCTCATGGAGAGAATGCCAAGAGAGTGCAAAGCAGGAATCAGAGCAAAGGGTGGCTATTTTGAAGAAACTAAAATATAAAACATATTTTCAGTTATTTAAGTACATAACTCCACATGTGTTAATTCATAGTTTTGATGCCTTCAGTGACAATCTACAATGTAAATAGTCATGAAAATAAAGTAAACACATTGAATGAGGAGGTGTGTTCAAACTTTTGGCCTGTTATGTATAGAACACATAAAACATATTTTATTATACTTGTGTTAATTTAACTTGCAAAAACATTTTGTCAAACATTTGTTGTGATTCATTGTCATTTTACAAGAGCCATAACAAACGCAGAAATTCAACGCATCACACATTATGTGGTTAAGATACAGCTGTTTGCAATTATACATTCGGCCAGCAGGTGGTGTCTTGTGCCAAAGCACGTATTGACACTTCGAGAAATTCTCGAACCAATTGGCTCAATTGGTTCGATGCCTCATGAAGCTTCATCCGACCATCACTACTTATTAGCATGTAGCATTTTCTTCTTCTGGTTACATTATTACCACATAGCTTAACAAGCTAAAATGAACATAATCGCCCCCTAGTGTACAAAAGGCACCCAGCAAATGGTCAACAGTCACATTAGAGATAGAGCATGGAAACAGGGACTTAACATGTAGGTGTGAAAATAGAAGAAATGATAAACCAGACTAATTTAGTGCTTGAAAATGTGGCAAATTGGATTGATAAGCAGCCTGTGAGGGAAAAAAAGCATAACATAAAAATATGCAAATCAAAAGGGGAAGTCCAAAGAACCCATTGTAAGATTATTAGTTCTTTATCAAGGACTGGTTAAACATCTATACCAGGGGTCACCAACGCGGTGCCCGCGGGCACCAGGTAGCCCGTAAGGACCAGATGAGTAGCCCGCTGGCCTGTTCTAAAAATAGCTCAAATAGCAGCACTTACCAGTGAGCTGCCTCTATTTTTTAAATTGTATTTATTTACTAGCAAGCTGGTCTCACTTTGCCCGACATTTTTAATTCTAAGAGAGACAAAACTCAAATAGAATTTGAAAATCCAAGAAAATATTTTAAAGACTTGGTCTTCACTTGTTTAAATAAATTCATTAATTTGTTTTCTTTGCTTCTTATAACTTTCAGAAAGACAATTTTAGAGAAAAAATACAACCTTAAAAATGTTTTTAAGGATTTTTAAACACATATACCTTTTTACCTTTTTAATTCCTTCCTCTTCTTTCCTGACATTTTAAATCAATGTTCAAGTTTTTTTTTATTTTTTTTATTGTAAAGAATAATACATACATTTTAATTTAATTCTTCATTTTAGCTTCTGTTTTTTCGACAAAGAATATTTGTGAAATATTTCTTCAAACTTATAATGATTAAAATTCAAAAAAAATATTCCGGCAAATCTAGAAAATCTGTAGAATCAATTTTGAATCTTATTTCAAAGTCTTTTGAATTTCTTTTAAAATTTTTGTTCTGGAAAATCTAGAACAAATAATGATTTGTCTTTGTTAGAAATATAGCTTGGTCCAATTTGTTATATATTCTAACAAAGTGTAGATTGGATTTTAACCTATTTAAAACATGTCATCAAAATTCTAAAATTAATCTTAATCAGGAAAAATTACTAATGATGTTCCATAAATTATTTTTTTAATTTTTTCAAAAAGATTCGAATTAGCTAGTTTTTCTCTTCTTTTTTTCGGTTGAATTTTGAATTTTAAAGAGTCGAAATTGAAAATAACCTATGTTTCAAAATTTAATTGTCATTTTTTTCGTGTTTTCTCCTCTTTTAAACCATTCAATTAAGTGTAAATATCATTAATTATTAATAATAACATAGAGTTAAAGGTAAATTGAGCAAATTGGCTATTTCTGGCAATTTATCGAAGTGTGTATCAAACTGGTAGCCCTTCGCATTAATCAGTACCCAAGAAGTAGCTCTTGGTTTCAAAAAGGTTGGTGACCTCTGATCTATACTGTCACTCTCAGATGAAACAAAAGTGTCATTGTCTAAAGGGAAGCCAGTTTCACAATTACGATAAAACTGACAAAACACTTACACTCATGTAGTAAGATCTACTAAGATCTCAAATAAGCGACGCAGAAAAAAAATGCATGTCCTCTTTGTGTACATATTCCAAGTGTTCTACAATGACCACATGCACAATTGACAACAATGGCAAAAGTGTGCAAACTTGGAGACTGTTATTTACCTCCACATCCATGGCATCATGCTAAAACTTGTGGTGTTTTGCTATGTCCGGGAACAACTATAATCGCCGCCACCTTTTACTGGGGTATTGGAAGCCCAATCAATCTAGACAAAGGAACCTAATGTGGTAAATTATAACGTGTACCATTTTCTTATATGATTGTTAACTGTCATGTATTTGTATTTGGTCACATAATCCTTTAGAGGATTCTCCTATTAAGGAAATATGCCCTTAGATAGCTTTGGGTGCAGATGTCCATCACAAGCTCTCCAAAAAGTGGTGGCTCTTGCCCCCCAGGACATTGGGGAACTTAAAGGATAGCAGCAGTTGGATTTTATGAGGAAGTGTAAACACAATAACAACAACTGGTAAGAGCCCACCCGGTAGGAGTAGAGATCAAGGGTTGGAGGTCACCCGACTTTATTGAGCAAAGTGACAACACCCAGGTGCATTTGTACAAACAAACTGGGTGTTTTCCTAACTGGCCGGCCCCAAGGCTAGAACTACAAAGAGTAAGTGTCTTTGTGTAAAAGGTATTTAAGGACAGTGGTCCGAGAGGACATTAGAAGAGTAATCAGATTTCTCCTGGAAGCTGCAGTTCCAGTCTGAGGCTCGCTGAAACAAATAAAGTGTTTTGTTCGACGATTCCTCGTTGGCGTCTTCTTGGCTCATCACCCATCACACAGTCACTCTGTCCTGGGAGAGTGACCGATCAACCATTATACAACACTACATTTTAGCGCTCCACAATGTTTGTCATTCAAATACGAGCAACATTAAAGCGATGTTCTCCCCGAGTATTAGGGTTAAGCATAGGAATCAAAAGGAAGGAGTGTTTTGTGTCATTTGTTGAGTGCATGAGAACTGGACTGCAACTATGCTTGCCCATCATAGACAGCATACCAGAAAAACTACTCTGGGACACGCTGGCATCGACTGCGATGGTCTGCTGGCGCAACAAAATGCAGGGTGGAAAGTTGTTGTTTCCATACAAAATATATTTGGCCAGTATTTTTGTGGCCCCCTACTTAAAGGCCTACTGAAACCCACTACTACCGACCACGCAGTCTGATAGTTTATGTATCAATGATGAAATCTTAACATTGCAACACATGCCAATGCGGCCGGGTTAACTTATAAAGTGCAATTTGAAATTTCCCGCAAAACTTCCGGTTGAAAACGTCTATGTATGATGACGTATGCGTGTGACGTCAATGGTTGAAACGGAAGTATTCGGACACCGTTGTATCCAATACAAAAAGCTCTGTTTTCATCGCAAAATTCCACAGTATTCTAGACATCTGTGTTGGTGAATCTTTTGCAATTTGTTTAATGAACAATGAAGACTGCAAAGAAGAAAGCTGTAGGTGGGATCGGTGTATTAGCGGCTGGCTGCAGCAACACAACCAGGAGGACTTTGACTTGGATAGCAGACGCGCTATCCGACGCTAGCCGCCGACCGCATCGATGATCGGGTGAAGTCCTTGGCCCCCCGTCGATCGCTGGAACGCAGGTGAGCACGGGTGTTGATGAGCAGATGAGGGCTGGCTGGCGTAGGTGGATAGCTAATGTTTTTAGCATAGCTCTGTGAGGTCCCGTAGCTAAGTTAGCTTCAATGGCGTCGTTAGCAACAGCATTGTAAAGCTTCGCCAGGCTGGAAAGCATTAACCTTGAAGTTACAGGTCCATGTTGTTGATTTTCTGTCCATCCTTCCAGTCAGGGGTTTATTTCTTGTGTTTCTATCTGCAGTTAAGCCCGATGCTATCACGTTAGCTCTGTAGCTAAAGTGCTTCGCCGATGTATTGTCGTGGAGATAAAAGTCACTGCGAATGTCCATTTCGCGTTCTCGACTCTCATTTTCAAGAGGATATAGTATCTGAGGTGGTTTAAAATACTAATCCGTCATCCACAATAGAAAAAGGAGAAAGTGTGGAATCCAATGAGCCCTTGTACCTAAGTAACGGTCAGAGCGAAAAAATATATGTCTTGCACTGCACTCTAGTCCTTCACTCTCACGTTCCTCATCCACAAATCTTTCATCCTGGCTCAAATTAATGGGGTAATTGTCGCTTTCTCGGTCCGAATCACTCTCGCTGCTGGTGTAAACAATGGGGAAATGTGAGGAGCCTTTCAACCTGCGACGTCACGCTACTTCCGGTACAGGCAAGGCTTTTTTTTATCAGCGACCAAAAGTTGCGAACTTTATCGTCTACTAAATGCGTTTAGCAAAAATATGGCAATATCGCGAAATGATCAAGTATGACACATAGAATGGATCTGCTATCCCCGTTTAAATAAAAAAAAAATATTTCAGTAGGCCTTTAACTTGATAGTTTTGTGTAATCGTCACCTGTGCAAGCTGTGCAATTTGTGAATAATTATATTATAGTAGACTTAAATCTTACTCGAAAGAACGCTGACTACAATAATGGTGCAGACACAAAACATGGAGCACAACAAACACACTCTCTCTTTGATCATGTCCTGGGAAACTCAACACTGTCAATATATAACTATTACATTGAATTTAAATTTCATAATGACTTGAGGTCACTATAGCTGCTGGTAGAAGGAGTTAACACATTTTGCCACATGTCTAAAACGAGATTCCCCATTTGCGGCCCAGCCTCACGTCCACAAATCGTAAATTGAGTTTTTGAGACCCCGACCTTAAGTCATCTAACAGCTCAAAAAATAGCATTTCTGGATTGATGATATGTCTGGAGTAATTTTTTTTTCTTTCTGACGGTCCAAATATGTTGACACTCGCATACAGCATTCTCTCCGTCATTGCACCTCTGCCTCCTTCTCGCCACAATGACCGCAGCCATTTGTGCATAAAGCTGTGCTAGTTTGCATGTGCCCTCCAAAACAGTGTACGCAATAACATTGCGGGCGCTAAGGACCCTATTCTCCCATGTACTTAAGTGGAAAAAGCTGCTCAATTGCGCAGATTCTGGCTGTGCAGCATTCTGCCCCTCGACTTAAGTCTGTCACTGCGCGCCTTCATACAATGACATTTACTAGTGTTAGTAAAACTCCATGTCCCGTGGTTTTCACACAGCCAAAATGAATCGGAACATTCATACATACAAACGAAAAAAATCCATAATGATCGGTTAGTGTTCGGATGATGAGTCACTATTGGCTAAGGTTAGGGCGAAACATTATGAACTGGCCAAAAAGATGCAATATAAGGCGGGTCATGAACACCGGTGAGCAAAATCATAACAGACATGCAATCGTCACATGACAACAAGGGAGTCGGAGACAGAGGGACGCTTAAAGCTGACAACAAAAAAAAGAAAAGAAAAAACACACTTAAAAATGGCAGAGGAATTATCTCCAGCAGATTAGATTGTTCCTTTAGTGATGGAAACCCACAATAATGCGTGTTCTCGGCCAGCGTTTTTCAACCTTTTCTGAGCTAAGGCACATTTTTTTCATTGAAAAAATGCGGAGGCAAACCACCAGCAGATAACATAAAACAATTTAAATTTAGCAGCCGATATTGACAGTAAAAAGTTTTTCTCGCAATTGTTGGATATTAATTTAAAGCATAACCAAGCATGCATCACTATAGCTCTTGTCTCAAAGTAGGTGGATTGTCACCACCTGTCACATCACACCGTGACTTATTTGGAGTTTTCGGGTGTTTGTCGTGTTTTAGTTCTTGTCTTGCACTCCTATTTTGTTGTTGATTGTCATGTAAGGATGTACTTTGTGGACGCTGTCTGCTCCACACCCTGTAAGTGTGGAGCAGACAGACTACTCAGTGGCCTAGTGGTTAGAGTGTCCGCCCTGAGATCGGTAGGTTGTGAGTTCAAAACCCGGCCGAGTCATACCAAAGACTATCATAAATGGGACTCATTACCTCCCCGCTTGGCACTCAGCATTAAGGGTTGGAATTGGGGGTTAAATCACCAAAAATTATTCCCGGGCGTGGCACTGCTGCTGCCCACTCCTCCCCTCACCTCCCAGGGGGTGATCAAGGGGATGGGTCAAAAATGCAGAGGACAAATTTCACCACACCTAGTGTGTGTGTGACAATCATTGGTACTTTAACTTAAGTCTTTGCTGTCGTCCAGCATTATGTTTTTGTTTACTTTGCAGCCAGTTCGGTTTTAGCTTTGTTTTGCATAGCCTTCCCGAAGCTTCAATGCCTTTTCTTAGCGGCACTTACCTTTTGTTTATTTTTGGTTTAAGCGTTAGATACCTTTTTACTGGCACGCTGCCTCCCGCATATTGTAATCACGACAAACCATGTTCCCGACATCTAGAAAGCAATTAGCTACCTGCTGCCACCTTTTGATATGCCGAGCTCTAGACAGTACAGAAACTCAACAACTGCACATTTGCGGTTTATAATTACTGGTTTGCAAAAAATATTTTTAACCCGATTAGGTGAAATTACATAATCTCCCACGGCACACCAGACAATATCTCATGATACACTAGTGTGCCGCGGTACAGTGGTTGAAAAACACTGTCCTAGGCCACATTTAGACAAATTTATGTTTAGAGAAAACAATGCGAAAAACCTTAGCTTTTAGTTGTTTAGACTTAGACTTCCTTTTTATTGTCATTCAAATTTGAACTTTACAGCACAGATAAGAACAACATTTCGTTACATAAGCTCATGGTAGTGCAGGATAAAAAAAAGCAATAAAGTGCATATATAAATAAATAAATATATATAAATAATATATAAATATATATATAAAATAAATAAATATATATAAATATATATAAATAAATAAATAGATTACTGTACAGATAAATATATTGCACTTTTTCACATGCATCCACGTTTATGGATGCATGTTATAATGTCTTTTTTATTCCAGCGAGATAATCCATTTTTGGGGGAGTTGAGGAGATAATTTAATTATGATGCGTTCAAGAGTCTTACGGCTTGAGGGAAGAAGCTGTTACAGAACCTGGAGGTTCTGCTTCGGAGGCTGCGGAACCTCTTTCTAGAGTCCAGCAGTGAAAACAGTCCTTGGTGGGGGTAGGAGGAGTCTTTGCAGATTTTCTGAGCCCTGGTCAGGCAAAGGCTTTTTACGATCTCCTGGATTTTGTAAACCAAAATCATAACTGCTCTCTTCATCTAAGACAGGGGTCGGCAACTCAAAATGTTGAAAGAGCCATATTGGACCAAAAATTTAAAAAAATATATCTGTCTGAGCCGCAAAAAAATAAAAGCCTTATGTAAGTGTTATAATGAAGGCAACACATGATGTAAGTGTCTATATTAACTATGTTAGCCTACTATCAAAGGCTGACGCAAATCTTTGTTGACAGAAATGTTGTATTTTAATTTTTATTCTACACATTATTGCAACATTGAAAATCATTAGTAAAATGGAGGCTTCTCACAGGATGAGATAACTTCTGGAAGTTACTGGCTCAGAATGGCCAAAGGTATAGATGTGTGTGTCCAAGTTTAAGGAAACGACCGGCTGTCTTCTTCTAATGGATTTATTACAATCTTTGCAAGCTGGGTAACGTTTGCTTAGGTCTGGAAGAACATGGCACACGAACAACTATCTGAAATGCAGCCAATGTTGCATATGGATGCATATGCAAAAGTGCAATATATATATATCTGTACAGTAATCTATTTATTTATATATGCACCTTATGTATCTTTTATCCTGCACTACAATGAGCTAATGCAACAACATTTCATTCTTATCTGTACTGTAAAGTTCAAATTTTAATGACATTAAAAAGGAAGTCTAAGTCTAAGAATAATACATACAGATAATGTGTCATGAGACATGCAAATATAACACACACAGAGGACATAAGTAAAGGAAATTAAATTAGCTCAAATATACCTACAAACAAGGCAAAATGATTTAATATGTACTGTACACACAGCTAGCCTAAATAGCATGTTAGCATCGATTATCTTGCAGTCACGGATTGACCAAATATGCCTGATAAGCACTCCAGCAAGTCAATAATATCAACAAAGCTCACGCACAGCTTAAAACATTTGGTGTACAAAATGAGACAAAGAAGGAGTGGCATAAAACACCTTTTTCTGTGGCAGCATCAGAGACATACAGTACATGTAAACAAACTACGGTGAGTTCAAGGATCGCTGAAATTAGTAGGACAAAACGGTGCTTGCCAAATACTCTCATCAGTGAAGCATGTATAACATAAACAGTGGGATTTCTAACAATTAGGAAGGTTTGTGTCTTATTTGTTCTCCTACAGAAAATATATTAAAACAAAAAATATATTAAAAAAAAATCTTTTTCCTATTTCAAACATCTCTGAAAGAGGTCCAGGGAGCCACTGGAGCGGCGCAAAGATGCGGCTCTAGAGCCGCGGGTTGCTGACCACTCATCTAAGACGTCCAACACAAATTTAGGAACACACATTAAGGTGAGTTGAGTTACTGTCCATAACCATTACCAACTGTTCCCAAACAACACACGTCTTTGTTTTTTTTCTTCAAGATATAGATAGATGCTATTTTTTCTCTCTTACTGTAGTCATAGAAAATGTATAACATTATAGGGGTGGGCCAAAGAGAAGGCAAACTAAAATGATTACATAAAGCGGGGTGCGGGGACCACTAGAGGTAGTTGTAGGGCAGGAGTGCCCGTTACATCAATCGCAAGCTGTCGGTCAATTGCAGAGGTGGGTGCTTTGAGCTCAGTATTAATAAAAAAACGACTGATAGGAAGGCGTGAAACACTTTTTATTTCAACAGACTATCGCGCTGTACATGCCATCAAAACAAACTAATTAAATTAAATAAATATAAATATACATACATGTTTTTTTTTTCAAACTTTAAGCTTATTTAAACAACACAAAAAGGACATATGCGCTTTTAATGCCAAACAAACAAAAAAATACCTGCAGTGTCTTACAAGATTTTGTATTTTGTGGGAATTTCTATTACTGCTGTAGGAGCTACACCATGTTTAGATACCAGTTTCATGCATTATCAACACACAATATGGATGCTTACTATCATTGTTTGATTGTAAAAGATGTTTTGTAATGCAATTTGTGATAATTCTCCCTGAATAAATGCTTCCGATATTCTGTACATTACATGTTTTACAAGCTAATGGTATTTATATCATGGCATGACAATGTCTTAACCTTCTCTTTATATTAATAAAAATATACAGCCAGCTAAACACACTGTAATTGAGGAATATCAAGTTATTAAATAACAAGTTATTAAAAAAATATGCCATTTATTAAAGCCTGCCACAAAAATTCCCTTCTATATTCTCAACTGATGTATTTGCATTTATTTAGGTAGAAATATCACAGATTACATTACAAAACATTTTTGACAAAGCATGATCGTAATGCAAGACATTTTTATTTTGTTACTGTAGACGGGATGTAAAGCGGAAGTGTGTGATTGGTTTGAGAAGGTTTCTTGACATGGTTTGACAAGTGAAGTGAAATTGAAGTGAAATATATTTATATAGCACTTTTCTCTAGTGACTCAAAGCTCTTTACATAGTGAAACCCAATATCTACGTTACAATTTTTTTTAAACCAGTGTGGGTGGCACTGGGAGCAGGTGGGTAAAGTGTCTTGCCCAAGGACACAACGGCAGTGACTAGGTTGGCAGAAGCGGAGATCGAACCTGGAACCCTCAAGTTGCTGGCACGGCCACTCTACCAACCGAGCTATCCCGCCCCAGAACAGACCTTGCAGACATGCAAACAGACCTGACTGTTTGCAACTCTATAATAAGTTATTGTCTACCGTCTTTCATTTTTGCTGTGCTCGTACTAAAGCAATCACAGTAACAATCTACATTTTATGTTATCAATGCACCTTAAATGTAATCGAAACAGGAAAGTGAAGCTCCACCCACTTCTCTGAATGCAAACACGCAGCAGGCATTTGCTTCAGTGAAGACAGCTCATGGCGAAAAACAGTATTTTCTTGCCTTAGCTTTGGACCTTGTGTTTCCAATATGTACCCTTTTCTTTGTCCATTTTAAGATTAAATATTAAAGGCCTACTGAAATGAATTACGCGCACGTACGGTACGGTACGTGTTATGCTAGCTCCTAGCTCCTCTGCTAGCTCCTAGCTCCATAGAACACGCCAATACAATTCAAACACCTGATCAACACACACAATCACTCAGCCCAAAAGACCGTTCACCTAACCCAAGGTTCATAAAGCTTATATATTTTAAAAAAGTTACGTACATACGCAAAAAAAAGCCAAAGCTGCATACTCACAGTAGCACGTCTGCGTCTTTGTCATCCAAATCAAAGTAATCCTGGTAAGAGTCTGTGTTGTCCCAGTTCTCTACAGGCGTCTGTGTATCGAAGTCAAAAGTCCTCCTGGTTAGAGTCTCTGTTATCCGAGTTCTTCCATCTTGACTGCATCTTTCGGGAATGTAAACAAAGAAGCGCCGGCTGTGTACTGTTGTGGCTGACTACGTTCGAAAAATACGTCCATTTCGCACCGAGAACTTTCTTCTTTGCTTGCTCGGCTTCCTTCTCCATAATGCAATGAACATGATTGAAACAGATTCACGAACACAGATGTCCAGAATACTGTGGAATTATGAAATGAAAACAGAGCTTTTTCGTATTGGCTTCAATGTGGAAGGCATACCCGTGTTCCCCGGTCTACGTCACTCGCATACGTCATCCTCAGAGGCGTTTCGAACCGGAAGTTTAGCGGCAAATTTAAAATGTCACTTTATAAGTTAACCCGGCCGTATTGGCATGTGTTATAATGTTAAGATTTCATCATTGATATATAAACTATCAGAGTGCGTGGTCGGTAGTAGTGGGTTTCAGTAGGCCTTTAAAGTACCAATGATTGTCACACACACACTAGATGTGGTGAAATTTGTCCTCTGCATTTGTCCCATTCTGTTTGCTATTTTCCTGCTTGTGGCTCATCAGTAACTAGTGAACGCAGCCAATTTTCACCCACTATGGAATGGCCAGAGGGTCAAATAGGATGCACAATTAATGCTGTAAAAGAAACTTAAATTTACCGTGTTCTTATAGTGTTAACTTTGACAGCCCTAATATAAATACATTTTGCCTTCTTCCAAACTTGCTCCGAGCAAGCCGTTTGGAATTTGAGACTTTAGTGAAGTATTTTGTCAAAGTTACTTACATCAGCGGATACCTCCACATTGGTAGAGGTTTACCCAAAGAGCTTTGCTTAAATAGGCCATTTTTTTTCAGTTGTATTCCAAAGTTGTAGTCAATAAGTTGCTTCTTTTTCTCTATCCGCTTGTGGTGGGGCTGACTGGCTTGTACATACACATGCATGCGAAAATTCTCTGCTGTAGCGTATAGAAGCTTATAGTTCTAATTTCTGTTTGTAGGCTCGATATTGAAGTGACATGGCTGACAGGGTGGAGATGCAATCGAAGAGGGCTTCGCCTGGAGAAAGGCTTCGGCAAATAAATAAGACCACTCACAAAACGGCGCATTCTGAAGAGACAGTCACAAAGCGGTGTGAAGATGGTCTGTAATATAAAATCTATGCAAAAATTTGATTACATTAAGGGTTTTGAATGTAGAAAAAATAAATAAATAAATAAATAAATAAATAAATATATATATATATATATATATATATATATATATATATATATATATATATATATATATATATATATATATATATATATATATATATATATATATATATATATATATATATATATATATATATATATATATATATAATATGACCCCTTGTTTAAATACATTTGCATCTTCTCCTGCCAGTATTTTGTGCATTCTGAAAATCTGCGTATATTCTGCATATACATGAAGGCAAACACGCAAAATGAGTGTGCTTGCTTTTTTTAGCATACACAAGAATGGATCGGTTCGCAGCCGAGTGTGAAGCGACTGGGATGGCAATCAGCACCTCCAAGTCCGAGTCCATGGTTCTCGCCCGGAAAAGGGTGGAGTGCCATCTCCGGGTTGGGGAGGAGACCCTGCCCCAAGTGGAGGAGTTCAAGTACCTCGGAGTCTTGTTCACGAGTAAAGGAAGAGTGGATCGTGATATCGACAGGCGGATCGGTGCTGCGTCTTCAGTAATGCGGACGCTGTATCGATCCGTTGTGGTGAAGAAAGAGCTGAGCCGGAAGGCAAAGCTATCAATTTACCGGTCGATCTACGTTCCCATCCTCACCTATGGTCATGAGCTTTGGGTTATGACCGAAAGGACAAGATCACAGGTACAAGCGGCCGAAATGAGTTTCCTCCGCCGGGTGGCGGGTCTCTCCCTTAGAGATAGGGTGTTTCAGGCACGTCCGGCCGGTAGGAGGCCACGGGGAAGACCCAGGACACGTTGGGAAGACTATGTCTCCCGGCTGGCCTGGGAACGCCTCGGGATCCCCCGGGAGGATCTGGATGAAGTGGCTGGGGAGAGGGAAGTCTGGGCTTCCCTGCTTAGGCTGCTGCCCCCGCGACCCAACCTCGGATAAGCAGAAGAAGATGGATGGATGGAAGAATGGATCAGCTTTTCTGGAATGCCAAACCGGTAACAGTTAGAGATGCTACCTCAGAAGCATTTCAGTCCCATCTTAAAACTCATGTATGCGCCTTAGCCCTTAAATAGGCCCATTTTTAGACCAGTTGATCTGCTGTCTCTCTTTTCTGCTCTGCCCCCCTCTCCTGCGTGGAGTGGTTATCAGGTGGCCACAGATCAGTTTCTACAGAGGACGCGCTAGGTCTTCCAAGTCGGGACACGGGGTGGACCACTGCTCTTTGCCTCAGTTGGTGACGTCCCTGCGCTGCTGACTTGTCTACATACGAGAGGATCCACTATGAACTGGACTCTCACATTATTAACCGTATCCACTCGATATCCATTGCACCGGTCACCCGAGGGGGGGAGGTCCCCACACCTGTAGTCCCTTCCAAGGTTTCTCGTTGTTCCCATTGGGTTGAGTTTTTTCCTGCCCTGATGTGGGATCTGAGCTGAGGATGTCGTGGTGGTTTGTGCAGCCCTTTGAGACATTTGTGATTAAGGGCTACTATATAAGTACTTTGATTGATTGATTAAGTTTGCATGTGTTTCAATACACACAAACCTTTAGTAGATCAGGCCCTACGGTATGTTTTTATTCAATCACTTTACGAACATCTGCAGTCAATGGTAACAGTTTAACAGAGTAAACTACCGATCAAAAGTTTGGGGTCACATTGAAATGTCCTTATTTTTGAAGGAAAAGCACTGTACTTTTCAATGAAGATAACTTCAAACTAGTCTTAACTTTAAAGAAATACACTCTATACATTGCTAATGTGGTAAATGACTATTCTAGCTGCAAATGTCTGGTTTTTGGTGCAATATCTACATAGGTGTATAGAGGCCCATTTCCAGCAACTATCACTCCAGTGTTCTAATGGTACAATGTGTTTGCTCATTGGCTCAGAAGGCTAATTGATGATTAGAAAACCCTTGTGCAATCATGTTCACACATCTGAAAACAGTTTAGCTTGTTACAGAAGCTACAAAACTGACCTTCCTTTGAGCAGATTGAGTTTCTGGAGCATCACATTTGTGGGGTCAATTAAACGCTCAAAATGGCCAGAAAAAGAGAACTTTCATCTGAAACTCGACAGTCTATTCTTGTTCTTAGAAATGAAGGCTATTCCACAAAAATAGTTTGGGTGACCCCAAACTTTTGAACGGTAGTGTATATAAGATGGTTACATAGGATAAAACATTTACATTGTTGTGGATGCAGCTTCCTCGCTGGCCTTTTTAGCCCATCCACTGCCACCTGGTTCTGCTTTTTTGAACAACGCATTAATCACAAATTTCACTATTTTCAGTAAAAATATGTACAAAAAAAAAAAGTGTTATGTTTTTACTTTTTCCCTTTCAAAAACTAGTTTATTTGCTCTGACCTTGAAACATGTGAGTCAGTCCTGTAAGTTGGAAGACTATTAAATATTTTCCAAACTGCAGATTAGATAAGAAGACCAACTCTGACCTATAAAGACAAAACAAAGCCAATTTCAATTTCTTTGTCATATCAAATATCAAATTACTTATGTACCTGACACAAAAACATAGCCTGAATGACCGGTCTCATCAGATAACATACACAGTGTGCTTCTTATTACTTTTATCCAAGTTTTAATATGTGAGATACGTAAGAACCTGAGGCCACATACAGACAGAATGACACCAAACACCACAGAAAAAAAAAAAAGAAACACTTTTTCATGAAATATTCATGAGGAGCTCTGTGAAAATGTGATTCTCATTGAAAAACATTACGGTGTCAATTCACGAGAAGTTTTTCTAATCATCTACGTTCAAAGTCAGTGGTCCAATACATCATGAAATTTCCTGTTTAAAAAGGAGCTGTAGAATAGCATTTATCTCCGAATCAACCTTCGCCTCCGTTGTGAATGTTGTATAGGAAGAGCAAATGAATGCTTGTAATTCAAGCCTTGATGCATTGTCGCTGGGTGGAATTCAAATGAGTTCTCCTGACTTCATGCCGACACTCCTTTGGGGATAGTTATTGTTTGTTTGTTGGAGTCAGAGTGGAGAGGATTGAAGTCTCACAAGTAAAAATAGGAATAAACAGAGAAGACTGAGGGTGTCATAGTTTACTTAATGATAAACATCCTCTGACATATGTAAGCAGATATTAGGGTTGTACGGTATACCGGTATTAGTATGGTATTGCGATACTAATGAATCATATTCGATACCATACCGCCTCTAAAAAGTACCGGTCTCTCACCCCTTTGTCGTCGTCATGTTGTGTCATTGCTGGTTTACAAGCAGAGGAGCATGTTCGGCAGCGCACAATGACGGAGTACTTACAAGCAGACAGTGTGTAGACAGAAAAGGGAGAACGGACACATTTTAGCTAAAAAAAACTAACGATAAAGGAGAAGCTATAACACTGAAACGCCCTAAGGAAGAGGTGCTTTGAGAATGCATTGATTAATGTGGACCCCGACTTAAACAAGTTGAAAAACTTATTGGGGTGTTACCATTTAGTGGTCAATTGTACAGAATATGTAGTGAACTGTGCAATCTACTAATACAGGTTTCAATCAATCAAAAACATGGTTAGCTAGCTAGCGGCTAAAGTACATCAGCAGTCGGCAGTGTTTTAGCTACTTCTAAATCACTAATTCTCGCCTCCATGGCGACAAATAAAGTATGTTTCTTACAAGTATCATCCCTGCAGGACGAGGAATAGCTAAACATGCTTCACTACACACCGTAGCTCACCGGCGTCACAATGTCAACAAACGCCATGGGTGGATCGACACCTAACATCCACTGTAATGATACCAAGTACAGGAGCGTATCTCGTCGATACTACTATGATTACATCGATATTTTTTGGCATCACAACATCTTCTTTCGTTTTGTTTTTTTAAATTTATATTATGTTTATATACTCAGGAAATGTAATGTAAAGTATCCAACAAAAGAAGAATAAGTGATTATTACTTTTGAACAGAAGTGTAGATAGAACATGTTAAAAGAAAAAGTAAGCAGATATTAACAGTAAATGAACAAGTGGATTAATAATTCATTTTCTACCACTTGTCCTTGATAATGTTGACAAAATAATAGAATGGAAAATTACAAAATATATTACTGCATATGTCAGCAGCTAAATTAGAAGCCTTTGTTTGCTTACTTACTACTAAAAGACAAGTTGTCTTTTATGTGCACTATTTTATTTAAGGACAAACTTGCAATAAGAAACATATGTTAACCGCACCGTAAGATTTTTTGTTAAAATATAGTCAATAATGCAATTTTGTGTGGTCCCCTTTATTTAGAAAAGTATCGGAAAGTACCGAAAAGTATCGAGATACATTTTCGACAACACTACTAGATACCATCGGATTTGAAAATGCTATAATTAGGGCTGTCAAAAATAATGGTATAACTTTTTTTTTCTTTTTGCATTATTCTGGTATATACACATTAATCATGCAATGTATTTTGACCATACATGCCATGGATAGTTACCTAAAAGGCACAGTGGGTTGCTATATGGTCAGCACATTTAAGTAAAACATAGTTTGAAAAAAATTTCCTGTACGACATTTTGACAATACTGTAAAATTGCATTTGTGTCCAAAATGTTGGGCTCTTTTTTTAGTCAATATATAATATGTATAAATTTAGAGTAGTATTATGTGATTAATCATGATTAATCAACATTGAAATGTAATTAATGTAAAAAAATAAAAATAATAATTTGACAGCATTAGTTATATTGCCAAAAAGAGTTCCCTCCATTATTGTGGGAATTGCGTTACAGACATCCCTCAGTGTGATGTAAATTTCCACAAAGTAGGGACACTATCTTGTTCATGGTTTTATTGAATATTACATGTAAATGTAATACATTTATTCTACACACAATACCGTATAAAAACAATGTGAAAACTATTTTTTTTTTTTTAGAAATTCTCGTAAAGTTATGAAAAACAAAAAAATCTAAGAAATCAGATGTACATACGTATTCACAGCTTTTGCCACCAAGTTCAAAAGTGGGATCAGGGGCATCCTGTTCAACTGATCATCCTTAAAATGTTCCTCCAGCTTAATTGGAGTCCACCAGTGGTAAATTCCGTCGGTTGGACATGATTTGCAAAAAGCGCACACCTGTCTATATATAAGGTCCAACACTTGATGGCAGAGCACAAACCAAACATGAAGTCAAACGAACAAGTCTGTAGACTTCCAAGACAGGATTGTCTCAAGTCATAAATCTGGGGAATGATACAGAAAAATATCTGTTGCCTTGAGTCCCAATGATCACAGTGGCCTCCATCATCTGTAAATGGAGAAGTTTGGAACCACCAGGACTCTTCCGAGAGCTGGCCGGCCGTTTAAACTGAGCGATCGGGGGAGAAGGGCCCGAGTCAGGGAGGTGACCAAGAACTCTGTCAGAGCTACAGCATTCCTCTGTGGAGAGAGGAGACCCTTCCAGAAGGACAACCATCTCTGCAGCAATCCACCCATCGGGAATGCATGGCATAGTGGCCAGACAGAAGCCATTCCATTGTAACAGTTTCTCAAAATGCACCTAATACACTCTCAGACCATGAAAAACAAAAGTTTCTGGTCTGATAAGACAATTTACAGTTACAGCATTCCTCTGTGGAGAGAGGAGACCCTTCCAGAAGGACAACCATCTCTGCAGCAATCCACCAATCGGGAATGCATGGCATAGTGGCCAGACAGAAGCCATTCCATTGTAACAGTTTCTCAAAATGCACCTAATAGACTCTCAGACCATGAAAAACAAAAGTTTCTGGTCTGATAAGACAATTTAACTTTTTGGTGTGAATGCGAGACATCATGTTTGGAGGAAACCAGGCCAATACCATCCTTACAGAGAAGCATGCTGTGGGGATGTTTTTCAGCGGCAGGAGCTGAGAGACTCGTCAGGATATAGATAAAAATGAATGCAGCAAAGTACAGAGACATCCTGGATGAAGACCTGCTTCAGAGTGGTCTTGAACTCAGACTAGGGAAATGGTTTAATCTTTCAGCATGGACAATGACTCTAAGCACACAGTCAAGATATCAAAGGCATGGCTTCAGGACAACTCTGTAAATGTCCTTGAGTTGCCCAGCCAGAGCCCAGACTTCAATGCCATTTCACATATCTGGAGAGATGTGAAAATGGCTGTGCACTGACACTTCCCATCCAACCTGAGAGGTGCTGCAAAGAGGAATTGGGCGGAACTGCCCCAAGATAGGTCTGCCAAGCTTGTGGCCATGAATGGATTAACATGGACCCCGACTTAAACAAGTTGAAAAACTTATTCGGGTGTTACCATTTAGTGGTCAATTGTACGGAATATGTACTGTACTGTGCAATCTACTTATAAAAGTCTCAATCAATGGCATCATATTCGAAAAGACTTGAGCCTGTAACTCAGAGCTGGGCAAATATTTTGACTCGGTGGCCACATTGTGTCTGAGGGGGCCAATGTATATGTGTGTATAAATTATATATACACATTTAGCTGTAAAAATCTGCTGTACAGTATGTGTGTTTGGGTGCCTTTTTTCAGAAGCACTAATACCAACAGTCACAATGTCGGATAGAGTTTAAAAAAAGTTATGACAGACCACCTAAAAAAAACCAGAAAGGAATTTTACAGTTTTCTTACTGAATGGAACACCCAAAATGTACATTAAAATAAAAAAAATGGGATTTACAATTTTACTATGAGCAATAAAACACTGAATATTAACAACCAATGAACGTCGCTTTTACTTCTCAGACATCTTTTACAATCAAACAAAACAAGAAAAATGTAACAAACAGTAAAATATGAATGCAAAGTGTATTTAACACCTACAATATGATATATTAACACTTTTATGCAGAAATTTGTTGTAAAATTTTGCTTCCGCATCTGTTCCTGACACATGCGTTTGGGGCTGGCTGCTCTGAAAACAGACCCCGCCCACTCCTCTTTGTTCCTGGCCTGAGCTGCTGTGACGTAGATTACCGTAATAACTGGTACATACTTGCCAAACCTCCCGGTTTTACCGGGAGACTCCCGGAATTCAGCGCCTCTCCCGATAACCTCCCGGAAGAAATTTTCTCCCGATAAACTCCCGGAATTCAGCCGGAGCTGGAGGCCACGCCCCCTCCAGCTCCATGCGGACCTGAGTGGGGACAGCGGCGACAGTCTGTTTTCACGTCCGCTTTCCCACGATAGAAACAGCGTGCCTGCCCAATCACGTTATAACTGTAGCATGATCGAGGGCGAGTTCTTGGTTTCTTATGTGGGTTTATTGTTAGGCAGTTTCATTAACGTCCTCCCAGCGCGGTAACAACACACAACAACAGCAGTCACGTTTTCGTCTACCGTAAAGCAGTTCGTCTGCCGTAAACAGCAATGTTGTGACACTCTTAAACAGGACAATACTGCCATCTACTGGATAGCCTCCGGAACACTGAAATTCAAGTATTTATTTTATTTATATGTATAATAAAATATATATATATTATATATATATATATATATATATATATATATATATATATATATATATATATATATATATATATATATATATATATATATATATATATATATATATATATATATATATATATACACACTACCGTTCAAAAGTTTGGGGTCACATTGAAATGTCCTTATTTTTTAAGGAAAAGCACTGTACTTTTCAATGAAGATAACTTTAAACTAGTCTTAACTTTAAAGAAATACACTCTATACATTGCTAATGTGGTAAATGACCATTCTAGCTGCAAATGTCTGGTTTTTGGTTAAATATTTACATAGGTGTGTAGAGGCCCATTTCCAGAAACTATCACTCCAGTGTTCTAATGGTACAATGTGTTTGCTCATTGGCTCAGAAGGCTAATTGATGATTAGAAAACCCTTGTGCAATCATGTTCACACATCTGAAAACAGTTTAGCTCGTTACAGAAGCTACAAAACTGACCTTCCTTTGAGCAGATTGAGTTTCTGGAGCATCACATTTGTAGGGTCAATTAAACGCTAAAAATGGCCAGAAAAAGACAACTTTCATCTGAAACTCGACAGTCTATTCTTGTTCTTAGAAATATATGAAATATATATGAAATACTCGAGTTGGTGAATTCTAGCTGTAAATATACTCCTCCCCTCTTAACCACGCCCCCCAACCACGCCCCCGCCCCCAACCACGCCCCGCCCACGCCCCACCCCACCCCCCACCTCCCGGAATTGGAGGTCTCAAGGTTGGCAAGTATGAACTGGTATAACACCCAAAACCGCAGATTTCAACCATTGAAATACTTTCTATAGTTCAAAACTTACAGTCATTTAAAAACAGCACTAAGGTCTAAAAAAAATGTAGGATGTCCGGCGGGCCGTATTGAAAATCTTAATTTTAATCTCAATCTTAATACTTTGCCAAACTCTGCTGTAACTGCTGCCAAAGGTGCATCAACAAAGTATTGAATAAAGGCTGTAAATACATATGTAAATGTTATTTCTTAGTTTTTATTTTTAATAATGTTGCTAAAACTTTTTCACCTTGTCATTATGGGTATGATGTGTATAATTTTAATGACAAAAACTAATTTAGTCCATTTTGGAATTAGGGCGCTTGATTGATTGATTGATTGAAACTTGTATTAGTAGATTGCACAGTACAGTACATATTCCGTACAATTGACCACTAAATGGTAACACCCGAATAAGTTTTTCAACTTGTTTAAGTCGGGGTCCACGTTAATCCATTCATGGCGCTGACATAACAACATTTGGAAAAGGTGAAACTTTGACTACTTTCCGGATGCACTGTACACATAGACGTGTGAAATATTTCCACAGGTGCTTGTGTTCATTCACAAAATTACCAACATCCAAAATATAAGACATCCAAAATGTGGAGGCTCTTTCTCAGGGATATTTTCTTAAGATACTCTACTATTGGGAGTTTGGGCCTGGTGGGGTTCTGAGTGCTTTTCTAGTTCCTTGTGTTTTTGAACCATTCCACCAAATGATTGACATTTGCATCCCCAGGAAATACAATGTAAAAATAAATGATACGATAAATTAATTTCACATTGAATAAATATAATTGAAAACATTAATTTAAACTACTTTGGACACTGTAAAAAATTACTTTATAAAATTGGACTTTACCATGAAATTAGGGTTGTACGGTATAAAGTATTGCGGTACTAATCAATTGAAATCGGTACTATACCGTCTTTGCGGCAGTGACTACAGAGCCGAGTCGCATGTTGTTGAGTGTGTCAAAACGCACACACAAAGTGCATACAAGTTATAACATCTTGAAGAGGAAAAATGGCAAAAAACTACAATACTACTGGTTAATAAAGATGGTGTATGAAGTGCAATATGGAGGTATTTGGGCTTCAAAACTAACAATAAAGGTGACGCTTTAAACAGGGAGGCACCGCGTTGCAAGTATTGTTTTACACCTTTCCTGCTTGTGGTCGAGGAGAGCAGGGCGGACGTTTCCTCCAGGACCGATGTATTGTCGGGGCTAACACCTTGCACTTGTCCAGAAGGCTCCGCTCTTAGGTCGGAATGACGAGGCCGTCGATTAGTTACAACTTAGTCACTTTATTTATAATTTCCACAGGGCACAACCGGACATCCACCATGCTATTAACACTCCTGCACATGCGAGCGCTACCTCTCCTAACTTGCCCACTCACTTACTCGTCACTCACCCTACATACTGCCATTCTTAAAGGAGCACACCCACACATATATGCTACTCTCACAAGAGCTGCTTTAGAAACACGCCTCGCCAAATTAGTATTACAACCTTTGCTTCAAACTTGGGTAAACATTTAAAGGCGTACTGAAACCCACTACTACCGACCACGCAGTCTGATAGTTTATATATCAATGATGAAATCTTAACATTGCAACACATGCCAATACGGCCGGGTTAACTTATAAAGTGTAATTTTAAATTTCCCGGGAAATATCTGGCTGAAAACGTCTCGGTATGATGACGTTTGCGCAATTGTGGCCAGCTATTAAGTCGTCTGTTTTCATCGCAAAATTCCACAGTATTCTGGACATCTGTGTTGGTGAATCTTTTGCAATTTGTTTAATGAACAATGGAGACAGCAAAGAAGAAAGCTGTAGGTGGGATCGGTGTATTAGTGGCTGGCTACAACAACACAACCAGGAGGACTTTGAGTTGGATAGCAGACGCGCTATCCGACGCTAGCTGCCGACCGCACCGATGATGAAGTCCTCCGTCGCGCTGTCGATCGCTGGAACGCAGATGAGCACGGGTGTTGATGAGCAGATGAGAGCTGGCGTAGGTGGAGAGCTAATGTTTTTAGCATAGTTCTGTCGAGGTCCCGTAGCTAAGTTAGCTTAAATGGCGTCGTTAGCAACAGTATTGCTAGGCTTTGCCAGGCGGGACAACATTAACCGCGTGGTTACAGGTCCAGGGTTTGGTTCGGTGTCTCTTGATAGTAGAAGTAATAGTAGTATTGTTGATCTCTATCTATCCTTCCAGTCAGGGGCTTATTTCTTCTGTTTCTATCTGCAGTTAAGCACGATGCTATCACGTTAGCTCCGCAGCTAAAGTGTTTCGCCGATGTATTGTCGTGGAGATAAAAATCACTGTGAATGTCCATTTCGCGTTCTCGACTCTCATTTTCAAGAGGATATAGTATCCGAGGTGGTTTAAAATACAAATCCGTGATCCACAATAGAAAAAGGAGAAAGTGTGGAATCCATTGAGCCAGCTTGTACCTAAGTTACGGTCAGAGCGAAAAAAGATACATCCTGGCGTCCTGCACTGCACTCTAATCCTTCACTCTCTTTCTATCTTTCATCTTCGCTCAAATTAATGGGGTAATCGTCGCTTTCTCGGTCCGAATCGCTCTCGCTGCTGGTGGGAATGATTGTAAACAATGTGCAGATGTGAGACGCTCCACAACCTGTGACGTCACGCTACTTCCGGTACAGGCAAGGCTTTTTTATCAGCGACCAAAAGTTGCAAACTTTATCGTCGATGTTCTCTACTAAATCCTTTCAGCAAAAATATGGCAATATCGCGAAATGATCAAGTATGACACATAGAATGGACCTGCTATCCCCGTTTAAATAAGAACATTTCATTTCCGTAGGCCTTTAAATAATAAGCATTCAGATCTGCACAAGGAGTTATAAAAAGTGACAGGTAATAATGTAGTTTTTACACCTGTCGTGCTGCTCGGTCCGGTGCAGACCCTAGTCGAGGAGCACAGGGAAGACGATCCCTTCAGGGTCGATGCCAGTTCAATGCCTTTTGATTTATATTTTAACTTTGTAAAATTGTTCTTTGACTGTGATGGTTTAATGAAGTGTAAGATTTTCTGTTAAAATAATGCCAATTTTGACATTTTTCGTAGTTCCCTTTAATTGGAAAAGTATCAGTATACATTTTGGTACCGTACCGGTACTAAATTATTAGTATTGGGACTACCCTACATGATAATTTAAAAAACTTAGAAATGTTACATTTTTATATTACCCTTGAACCTAACTATACTTTAAGTAGGTTTTCTTGAAAAAACAAAATACAATTTAGTTAAAATTCACACTTTCGTCTTGTCCTGTTATCCCCACATTCCACAAGTCACATGGTCAACAGAAAGTTGCATAATCCAGATCCTCTGCAGGCCATGAGTAAGTTCACTCATTTATTTTTCTGTACAGTCGATAGTATTTCAACTACTAAGGAGGTGGGTTAAACTCTCAACACAGTTCGTTAACCAAATTGTTGTTTTTTAAAAAGTTATTTAGCTATTAGATTTGTTGTTACATTACTGAAATGTGCTTCATGTCAATATGTGGCTATATTTCAAGTTTTCTTGCTGAATGCTCACTCACTCTTGTTATTCAAATGAGTCATCTTCACCTTAAGAGCCTTGTACAAAACACCAGTATTGTAATCGTTTTTGAGTAGTTCAATATGGTGGATTAAAATTGAAAAAAAAGACAGCAAGTTTATTTTCGAGAAAATTACATACATGCAATTTGGTTTTTAATGTCAAATGTTTTAACTTACACTTAGCATTTTGAGTGCACACGGTAAGTGTGTTCCAAGTAGAAATACGGGAAAATGCACTGTACCGTCAGTAGCCAGAAATTGCACTCAACACGCCACAAAATGTGAGTGAGTAGCAATTGGGTGGTTGCAATTCAAAAGTAATAAGGAGATAATAAGAACAATAAGAAGAGGTGGATTAATATTGCAATTATCATTTCATGTGCAACAACAGTTATATCACTATTATGTTAGATCCACTATGGACTGGACTCTCACAATATTATGTTAGATCCACTATGGACTGGACTCTCACACTAATATGTTAGATCCACTATGGACTGGACTCTCACACTATTATGTTAGATCCACTATGGACTGGACTCTCACAATATTATGTTAGATCCACTATGGACTGGACTCTCACACTATTATGTTAGATCCACTATGGACTGGACTCTCACAATATTATGTTAGATCCACTATGGACTGGACTCTCACACTATTATGTTAGATCCACTATGGACTGGACTCTCACTATTATGTTAGATCCACTATGGACTGGACTCTCACACTATTATGTTAGATCCACTATGGACTGGACTCTCACAATATTATGTTATATCCACTATGGACTGGGCTCTCACTATTATGTTAGATCCACTATGGACTGGACTCTCACACTATTATGTTAGATCAACTATGGACTGGACTCACACTATTATGTTAGATCCACTATGGACTGGACTCTCACACTGTTATGTTAGATCCACTATGGACTGGACTCTCACACTATTATGTTAGATCCACTATGGACTGGACTCTCACTATTATGTTAGATCCACTATGGACTGGACTCTCACACTATTATGTTAGATCCACTATGGACTGGACTCACACTATTATGTTAGATCCACTATGGACTGGACTCTCACACTGTTATGTTAGATCCACTATGGACTGGACTCTCACACTATTATGTTAGATCCATTATGGACTGGACTCTCACTATTATGTTAGATCCACTTTGGACTGGACTCTCACACTATTATGTTAGATCCACTATGGACTGGACTCTCACTATTATGTTAGATCTACTATGGACTGGACTCTCACTATTATGTTAGATCCACTATGGAGTGGACTCTCACACTATTATGCACTATTATGTTAAATCCATTATGGACTGGACACTCACTATTATGTTAGATCCACTATGGGCTGGACTCTCACACTATTATGTTAGATCCACTATGGACTGGACTCTCACACTTTTATGTTAGATTCACTATGGTCTGGACTCTCACTATTATGTTAGATCCACTATGGACTGGACTCTCACACTTTTATGTTGGATCCACTATGGTCTGGACTCTCACACTAATATGTTAGATCCACTATGGACTGGACTCTCACACTATTATGTTAGATCCACTATGGACTGGACTCTCACAATATTATGTTAGATCCACTATGGACTGGACTCTCACACTATTATGTTAGATCCACTATGGACTGGACTCTCACAATATTATGTTAGATCCACTATGGACTGGACTCTCACACTATTATGTTAGATCCACTATGGACTGGACTCTCACAATATTATGTTAGATCCACTATGGACTGGACTCTCACACTATTATGTTAGATCCACTATGGACGGGACTCTCACACTATTATGTTAGATCCACTATGGACTTGACTCTCACAATATTATGTTAGATCCACTATGGACTGGACTCTCACACTATTATGTTAGATCCACTATGGACTGGACTCTCACTATCATGTTAGATCCACTTTGGACTGGACTCTCACACTATTATGTTAGATCCACTATGGACTGGACTCTCACTATTATGTTTGATCTACTATGGACTGGACTCTCACTATTATGTTAGATCCACTATGGACTGGACTCTCACACTATTATGTTAGATCCACTATGGACTGGACTCTCACTATTATGTTAGATCCACTATGGACTGGACTCTCACTATTATGTTAGATCCACTATGGACTGGACTCTCACTATTATGTTAGATCCACTATGGACTGGACTCTCACTATTATGTTAGATCCACTATGGACTGGACTCTCACACTATTATGTTAGATCCACTATGGACTGGACTCTCACAATATTATGTTAGATCCACAATGGACTGGACTCTCACTATTATGTTAGATCCACTATGGACTGGACTTTCACAATATTATGTTAGATCCACTATGGACTGGACTCTCACACTATTAAGTTAGATCCACTATGGACTGGACTCTCACTATTAGGTCCACTATGGACTGGACTCTCACACTATTATGTTAGATCCACTATAGACTGGGCTCTCATTATTATGTTAGATCCACAATGGACTGGACTCTCACTATTATGTTAGATCCACCATGGACTGGACTCTCACTATTATGTTAGATCCACTATGGGCTGGACTCTCACACTATTATGTTAGATCCACTATGGCTTGGGCTCTCACTATTATGTTAGATCCTCTATGGACTGGACTCTCACACTTTTATGTTAGATCCACTATGGGCTGGACTCTGACTATTATGTTAGATCTACTATGGACTGGACTTTCACTAATATGTTAGATCCACTATGGACTGGACTCTCATTATTATGTTAGTCCCACAAATGTGGTCCCCTCCAAGGTTTCTCATTGTTATCCCATTGGGTTGAGTTTTTTCTTGCCCTGGTGTGAGATCTGAGCCGAGTATGTCGTTGTGGCTTGTGCAGTCCTTTGAGACACTCGGGATTTAGGGCTATATAAGTAAACTTTGATTGATTGATTGAACAGCAACATCTTTGGGACAGCATTACACTGTCAGGACCTACATTCACAATATAGATAGTAGGGATCGGTATTTTAATGCCAATCACAAACAACGATCCTCTCTGGCTTACAAGCAGCTATAAGTTAATTATGTGTCTCCATACACAGTGTGGAGACGCTCCCATAAACTAATAACAATCACTTTCATTCAGCCAAATAAACAGATCTTCTTCGAATCGTAAGAATCATCATTAAGGAATATTATCACTGAAAGACGATGCTAAACACGTTACACACCGAGAGAAAGCCAGGAGCAAGCATGCTAATAGATAAGCTAACCTAACTTTAGCTAAGAAATAAGTGCTTAGTAAAGTTTAAGAAGTGGAGATAGAACCACGTTACAGCAGAAAGGAATATTAACAGGAACATTAACAAGTAAACTATTAAAAGTCTAGAGCAGGGGTGACGAACATTATCACATAATTTATTCAGAAAGTATAAATAACGACAAATGAAGATTGGATACTAACAACCGCAACATGTAAGTGTAAAAGAAAAAAATAACATTATGAATTGTACAATTTCAGAATGTGCTTGGTCTGTTGTTAAACAAAGAAAACAATCCGAAATTGTCTTTATTTTTAAGTTATCATGCCATGATTTTACCAGTCCGGCCCACTTGGGAATAGATTTTCCTCCGTGTGTCATATATAATATTGTACATGTAGATTGTTATATATTGTACATATTATATATATATATATATATATATATATATATATATATATATATATATATATATATATATATATATATATATATATATATATATATATATATATATATATATATATATATATATATATATATATATATATACATACATACACACACATTATATATACATATACTCTATATATAATATGTAAATAGTACATATATGTTATATATTATATTGCTACTACGGTAGGTTTTAAGTCTACTTTGTACCTGCATTATCCTTTCCATCCTTACACTTTCCATCCTTTGTAACTGAGCTATCGTGTGGAACAATTTCCCTAAAGTTTGTCTAAGTCTAAGTCTAAGTCTAAGTGGCCCCCATGGTCAAGGGAACGTAAGAGGAGGGCGGTTGGAACCATGAATATGTAGGTGTCGATATTAAGGGTCATATGATCTGATATATGATGATATGATATGGTCATATATGATCGATACTAATGATTACGTCAACATTTTTATTTTCTCAAAATCACATGTTTTGTTGTTGTTTTTGTTATACTTAACAAAGTCAGGGAATCATTTCCTGGACAAGGAGGACTTTGAGGTCAAAAACCAAATTATTTAAATGAATAGTAGATAGCAGTTTTATACTTTTGTTCAGTTATTGTATACTATTACCTATATTTTGCTCAAACAATTGTGTGCAATAAAAATGAAATAGGAAAACGTTTAAATATTGTGTTGATATTGTTAAACTGGCAATGGCACTCACCATAAATAACGTAAACCATGTACAGTTAATACAAAACCCAAAACCAGTGAAGTTGTCACGTTGTGTAAATGGTAAATAAAAACAGAATACAATGATTTGCTAATCCTTTTCAACTTATATTCAATTGAACAGACTGCAAAGACAAGATACATAACGTTCGAACTGGTAAACTTTGTTATTTTTTGCAAATATTAGCTCATTTGGAATTTGATGCCTGCAACATGTTTTAAAAAAACTGGCACAAGTGGCAAAAAAGACTGAGAAAGTTGAGGAATGCTCATCAAACACTTATTGGGAACATTCCACAGGTGAACAGGCTAATTGGGAACAGGTGGGTGCCATGATTGGGTATAAAAGCAGCTTACATGAAATGCTCAGTCATTCACAAACGAGGATGGGGCGAGGGTCACCATTTAGTGAACAAATGCGTGAGCAAATCGTCCAACAGTTTAAGAACAACATTTCTCAACGGGCTATTGCAATCAGGTTTAGAGAATCTGGAGAAATCCCTGCACGTATGCGATTATATTATGGACCTTCGATCCCTCAAGCGGTACTGCATCAAAAAGCGACATCAGTGTGTAAAGGGTATCACCACATGGGCTCAGGAACACTTCAGAAAACCATTGTCAGTAACTACAGTTTGTCGCTACATCAGATTCCGAACTAACAAAGGTCTTGACTCATTCTCTTTCTATGCCACATCAATGTGGAATGCGCTCCCAACAGGTATAAAAGAAAGGGCATCTCTATCCTCCTTCAAAACCGCAATAAAAGTTCACCTCCAGGCAGCTACAACCCTAAACTAACACCCTCCCCGGATTGCTAATAATCAAATGTAAACAATCAAATGCAGATACTTTTTCTTATGCCTTCTGATCTCTCTCTCTCTCTCTCTCTATGTCCACTACTTGCTGTCCATATCCTACCCCCCCCCCCCCGCCCTCCACACCCCTGATTGTAAATAATGTAAATAATTCAATGTGATTATCTTGTGTGATGACTGTATTATGATGATAGTATATATTTGATAGTATATATCTGTATCATGAATCAATTTAAGTGGACCCCGACTTAAACAAGTTGAAAAACTTATTCGGGTGTTACCATTTAGTGGTCAATTGTACGGAATATGTACTTCACTGTGCAACCTACTAATAAAAGTCTCAATCAATCAATCAATTAATCAATCAATCTGTAAGTGCAAGTTAAAACTCCACTATGCAAAACAAAAAACATTTATCAACAACACCCAGAAACGCAGCCGGCTTCGCTGGGCCCGAGCTCATCTAAGATGGACTGATGCAAAGTGGAGAAGTGCTCTGTGGTCTGACGAGTCCACATTTCAAATTGCTTTTGGAAACTGTGGACGTCGTGTCCTCCGGACCAAAGAGGAAAATAACCATCCGGATTGTTATAGGCGCAAAGTTCAATAGTGATGTGATGGTATGGAGGTGTATTATTGCCCAAGGCATGGATAACTTACACATCTGTGAAGGCCCCATTAATGCTGAAAGGCACATACAGGTTTTGGAGCAACATATGTTGCCATCCCAGCAACATCTTTTTCATGGACGCCCCTGCTTATTTCAGCAAGACAATGCCAAGCCACATTCTGCACGTGTTACACCAGTGTGGCTTCGTAGTAAAAGAGTGATCAGAACCTTGTGCTGATGGAAATATTCGATACAAGACACAGTCCTTGTTTTACTGAGAGGCTCGCTGAATCTATTAACTATGAATACGCTTTCAAATATCGGAACATGCATGATGAAAATAACTTTTTCAGACTTTTTTTTCGAAAGGGGAAAATTGCAGTCTTATATCGAGGTCAAGGTGGTTCATGTTAAAATTGCACCTGTGCTAGGACTGCAGTGATGACCGCCACAAGCCGAGAAGGAGGGAAAAACAGGACCGATATAGTGTTAAAGCAATCAGTTCTCCCTGCGTGTTTTAGAGCCCGTGGCTCGGCTGATCTCAGCGGGAGTCTACAGGGGTCTGAGCATGGAAGAGGGCGGTGACGCAGAGCATAATGGGGAGGGGGTGCCTGTGTGACTCCTGCAGGAGGAGGAGGGAAGGAAATGAGCAAGATGAAGGAGCATTGAGCAGGAAGGGGAGGAAGGCGAGGCTATCAGGGAAGGAACTGGCCCTTCGGTGGCCCTGCCTTCAACTCTCTTTGGGCCGGTCGATGAGGGGAAACGGAGCGGTGCCGTCGGTGAGTCACAGGAAGGGAAAAATATGTTTAAGCAACACTTGGGAGGCGATGTATTACGTGCCACTGATAATGTTACCATGTCATTTTAATGAAACTTCTCTACACTCGGAGGCATATAGAAGAAATTCTGAATTGTATTTAACTATGTTGACTTCTACTGAAGCATTGTTATGAAGTTCATCATTGTGACCACACTATAATACACAGTTTAAATATGCAGGTCTCAGCATCTAGATTTAGATCAGTAATGACTAAAGGTGGGGGAAATAATGGATTTTTAGATGCATCGCAATTCAGACTCGATTAGTAAACGTCAATAATTGCTAATAGATTTGTTTATTTTTAATAAAGTAATGCAGACAGTTCTAAATGTGTCTGACTGCAGTGAGCCACCTCACCGAGAGATCCGACCAGCTCCTTTATTATGGGGCTCTTCCATTAATTTAAAGGCCTACTGAAATGATTTTTTTTTATTTAAATGGGGATAGCAGATCCATTCTATGTGTCATACTTGATCATTTCGCGATATTGCTATATTTTTGCTGAAAGGATTTAGTATAGAACAACGACGATAAAGTTCGCAACTTTTGGTCACTGATAAAAAAGCCTTGCCCCTACCGGAAGTAGCGTGACGTAGTCAGTTGTTCGCCTCCTCATATTTTCCTATTGTTTTCAATGCAGCTAGAGCGATTCGGACCGAGAAAGCGACGATTACCCCATTAATTTGAGCGAGGATGAAAGATTTGTGGATGAGGAACATGAGAGTGACGGACTAGAATGCAGTGCAAGAAACATATTTTTTCGCTCTGACCGTAACTTAAGTACAAGCTGGCTCATTGGATTCCACACTCTCTCCTTTTTCTATTGTGGATCACAGATTTGTATTTTAAACCACCTTGGATACTATATCCTCTTGAAAATGAGAGTCGAGAACGCGAAATGGACATTCACAGTGACTTTTATCTCCACGACAATACATCGGCGAAGGTCTTTAGCTACTGAGCTAACGTGATAGCATCTGGCTCAAATGCAGATAGAAACAAAATAAATAAATCCCTGACTGGAAGGATAGACAGAAGATCAACAATACTATTAAACCATGTACATGTAACTATACGGTTAATAATTCTCAGCCTGGCAAAGCTTAACAATGCTGTTGCTAACGACGCCATTGAAGCTAACTTAGCAACCGGACCTCACAGAGCTATGATAAAAACATTAGCGCTCCACCTACGCCAGCCAGCCCTCATCTGCTCATCAACACCCGCGCTCACCTGCGTTCCAGCGATCGACGGCGCGACAAATGACTTCACCCGATCATCCGTGCGGTTGGCAGCTAGCGTCGGCTAGCTCGTCTGCTATCCAAGTAAGTCCTCCTGGTTGTGTTGCTGCAGCCAGCCGCTAATACACCGATCCCACCTACAACTTTCTTCTTTGCAGTCTACATTGTTCATTAAACAAATTGCAAAAGATTCACCAACGCAGATGTCCAGAATACTGTGATATTATGAGATGAAAACAGAGCTATTTTGTATTGTTTTCAATGGGGTACCGATACTTCTGTTTCACTGGCTACGTCACGCGCATACGTCATCATCCAAAGACATTTTCAACCGGAAGTTTAGCGGGAAATTTAAAATTGCACTTTATAAGTTAACCCGGCCGTATTGGCATGTGTTGCAATGTTAAGATTTCATCATTGATATATAAACGATCAGACTGCGTGGTCGGTAGTAGTGGGTTTCAGTAGGCCTTTAATAAATCTGGGAATTAATTCAACTGTTTGTTATTACAAATGCACATTTTTTAAAAGTTGCAAGTGATAAAGGCTTATTTAGTGAAACAAAAATAAATGTAAAACTGCTTTATTTTACATGAATTGAAGCAGTGTTTTTCAACCACTGTGCCATATTGAGAGATATTGTTGGATGTGCCCTGGGAAATTATGCAACTTCACCCAATTGATCCACATTTTTTTTTTTGCAAATCAATAATTACAACCTGCAAATAGTGTGTCGTTGCTTAGTGTCTGTGCTGTGTAAAACTTGGCATGGTAACCACGTAACACTCCATGTCAGTAGGTGGCAGCAGGTAGTTAATTGCTTTGTAAAAGTCGGAACGTGTCGGGTGAGACGAGGATGGTTTGTTGTGACCCTAATATGCAGAGCACAGCGGGAGGCAGCGTGCAGGTAAAAAGGTATGTAATGCTTAAACCAAAAATGAACAAAAAGGAAAGGGAAAAGAAAAGGCAATTGCTATGCAAAACAAAAGTAAAACTGAACTGGCTACAAAGTAAACAGAAACAGAATGCTGGACGACAGCAAAACTTACAGCGTCCACAAAGTGCATCCATACATGACATGACAATCAACAATGTCCACACAAAGAAGGATAGCGACAACTTCAATAGCCTTGCTTGCTAACACAAATCAGGTGCGGGGAATAGTGCTCAAAGGAAGACATGAAACTGCTACAGGAAAACATCAACAAAACAGGAAGGGCCACCAAAATAACAGCGCAAGACACAAACTAAAGCACAGGAAAACACCAACAAACTCAAAATAAGGCACAACGACCTGGTGGAGTATATTTTTTTTTAACCTTTTCCGCTGGTGGTGTGCCTCTGTATTTTTAAATGAAAAAACTGTGCCTTGCCTCAAAAAAGGTTGAAAAACACTGAATTAAGGATTGCATCAATAATCGTTTTTTTTTTACCAAATCGTAGCTCCTGAATCATAATGGAATCATGAGGTGCCCAAAGACTCCCGCCTCTAGTAATGACGTTAAAACATGTTTTATCACTGATTCAAGAAATAACGGGTCATGAAATCCTCATTTATACATATTGCCTTTTTGTGTATGTTAGTGTGTTATGATGGTCATTTTTCCCATGGTCTGTGAACACAACGTGTCGGCGGACAATGAACAAGTGTTGTGTATCTCGAATTGTGAAGCACAGAGGCAGACGTGTGTGCACAGAGAAAATACCTGGAATTGGGCCCATTGTTTTCATAAAATTGGCAATAAAAGCTAAAAGAAAGTCAGACTTTGTTTGCTTTCTTCTGGCCGCTGCAATACATTATACTACTTCATTTTGGTAGGTGTGGAGGCTAATATGAAGGAGAAACCCTAAATGTAGTTAAACAGAATGTATAGTGTAGCGCTTTTATTTATTTTTTACAATCTTTAATGTCGGATCAACTGTTTACAATAAAAACGTCTCTTTTCGACATCCTGCCGACTGTCTTTCATTTCTGTTGTGCTTCTATGTCATCTTACTTACGAAAGCATTCACAGTAACAATCTAAATGTTTTGTTATCACTGCACCTTAACCGTAATCTGAACACGGAAGTGAAGCACGACCCACCTCTGAACGACACCCACAGCAGGTTTTTGCTGCAGGGATGTCGCCTCTTCTCACGGCAAAAAAATTGTCCTTCCTTGTCGGGAGAACAACTTGCCATGGCTTTGAACCTGATCTTTTCATAAGGTAGTCTTTCTTTTGTCCATTTCTGCTTGTTTGTGTCTCATCAGTAGCAAGTAAACCGCAGCCAAGTTCCCCCTGCTACGGCACGGCCCGAGTGTCAAAAAGGAAGAGTTTGCGTTAATCGCCTGTTAAAAAAATGTGTGCTGTTATTGAAATTCATAGTTAATGCCTTATTATTGCGTTACTTTGACAGCCCTAATATATACTGTATATCTATCCATCCATCCATCCATCCATTTTTTTACCGCTTGTCCCTTTTGGGGTCGCGGGGGGTGCTGGAGCCTATCTCAACTGCATATATATATATATATATATATATATATATATATATATATATATATATATATATATATATATATATATATATATATATATATATATATATATATATAGTAACTAGTAACTAAATAAAACATTTTAAAGTTAATAAGCTTATCTTTGTTCAGTTTAGAATTTACTAGTATTGTTGTAAATTAGGTGATATATATTAAATTAGCGGTATTGAATGCTACATACAATTTTTAAACAAAACAACATGACAAGTGCACAATAATTAAACAAAAGCATAACCTACTATTGGCTCCAATCATGTGTTTTGCCCTCAAAGCCTTCCTGTATTCGTCTTCCTATATGTTTATAAGTTAGTTAGTCAGTAACCCCTGAACTCTGACTGACAGGGATCGCATTAAATTAGCAACATGATCAGTAGCTATGTGCACTCAGGCACATTTAATCGGATTAAAAGACTAACCAGAATAAAAATGCTTCAAGTGAACTCGCCATTTGGAATATTGTAATATACTGATCGAGACGGGGGGTTTATACCAAGAGTCATTCGGATTGGAGCACATCAAAACACATCTTCCGAAATTCAGGGTAAAAATGATCCTTACTGTGCATGTCTTTCATGTCAGATATACTTTGGGGGTGCAGCGGAGACTAAATGCTTTAGTCTCGGAATGAAGCGTTTGTCTTGCTACTCCCCCCCCCCATTCAACTGTTGAGTTTGTTACTTTAAAACGAGACCAGCAAAAACAAAAGTATGGTATGGAGTGTTATGTGTCGATGTACCGATAAAAGAAAGGATCCAGTTGTCGTCTTAACGAGCTGTTTTATTCACGACTTTACAGCTGATCCAAGTGCTAACTGCTATCCTCAAACACATTGACAGAATGCCATAACATTAAGACACGCCGCAACCTGTACATAATCACAACATAAAAATCACAGAACAGCTACATTTCAAAATGAGAGGTAAAACAAAAGTCGTGAACAGAAGGAAAACATTATAAATAGATACCGTGATAACGTCGGGCAAGCCGAAATGCACAAGGCCATGTTTGTGAACAGTGGAAGTCTAATGCTTCTTCACTACCTGCATTGAGTAACTTGTTAAAAAGATGGCGCCATAGCACCGTTCTGTTTATGTTAGGTTCTGCGCATGTCAAAGTAAAGTATTCCGATTCAAGGTGTGGTGCAGGAAAATGCACGTCGTAATCAGATAATTTTTTCAGGGTCCTTGTACACAGGAACATTCTAATCCGATTGGTGATCAGAATAAATAAATGTTGTCCATGTACACATGGCTACTGTTAGGGACATTACTTTAAAAGTATTTAATTATGGTTATTTGTTACTTTCTCCGAAAACGTAATCGACATAATTATTTTTTAATGGAAATACTAGGGAAACTAATTAATAAAATACTCTATTTTAACTTTCATATATCTGGTGTATGAAGGAGTTAAAAGAAGTTTAATGAGAGAAGGGTGTGTGCGGTGACGTCAGCGAGGGCGCGCTCATTGGCTGTTTTAGCTCAGCATTGCTAGTCTGCGGACTGGACGGAGCTTGTTAGCTGCAGCGCCTGTGGAATGTTTTAACTAATAGTCAATAAAGCAATTGAATGTGTGTCAATGGCTGTGTGCAAGACCTAGAAATTTGACACTAGTTGTCCTTTCAGAGGTAAGTCAACAGGACTTGTTACTCCCCTGCAGGATGAATTTGAGGACCAGTCATAGACAATTTAGACTGAAAAGAACATTTCATTTTCACTCTCATAAAAAAATATTCTAACTTGGATTGTTTCCCTGGCTTCAAGACTCTCCCGAAGGACAGTGCGGCGAAGACACAACAAACTCCCTTCACACATGTTGTTGTTGACTTTGGACTGACTGGCGGCTGCAACAACACCAATGCCGCGGAACAGAGCAGACGGCAGGCTTACACACATACATTCATCCACAAAATATATACGCCACACACACATACCGCACCCCCCATCTAACGCCCTTGAAGCGAATCCCTTAGGAGTGACGGACAGCTGGGCAGTGCCTGAAGAGCTGCAACCTGCCACCATAGTCCCCACACCCTCCCCTCTGTTGCAAGTTGCATGTTGTAATATGTAGCTGTGCTTTGCCATGGAGTTTTTTTTTCCCACTCCAGACTGGAGTTAAAGTACCACTGATAGTCACACACACACTACGTGTGGTGAAATTACCCTCTGCATTTGACCCATCCCCTTGTTCCACCCCCTGGGGGGTGAAGGGAGCAGTGAATTCCGCGCTCGGGAATCATTTTGGTGATTTAACCACCAATTCCAACCCTTAATGCTGAGTGCCAAGCAGGGAGGTAATGGGTCCCATTTTTATAGTCTTTGGTATGACCCGGCCGGGGTTTGAACTCATAACCTACCAATCTCAGGGACACTCTTAACAACAAGGCCACTGAGCATGTTGAAGTTAAGGTTTTCCTCTCACGCCACGGTTCTCTGCTGCATCCAGCAGAGCTCCAGGAGGGGTGTGCACGTCTTGCCTGCCCCTGACACCGTAACATGGAAAACATCACGTAAATGACCGCCATAACCACAACACCAGGGGGTGCTCCACTAACCACGTTAAACCCAGATTCCGAACTAACAAAGGTCTTAACTCATTCTCTTTCTATGCCACATCAATGTGGAATGCGCTCCCAACAGGTATAAAAGAAAGGGCATCTCTATCCTCCTTCAAAACCGCTATAAAAGTTCACCTCCAGGCAGCTACAACCCTAAACTAACACCCTCCCCGGATTGCTAATAATCAAATGTAAACAATCAAATGCAGATTCTTTTTCTTATGCCTTCTGATCTCTCTCTCTCTCTCTCTCTCTCTCTCTCTCTCTCTCTCTCTATGTCCACTACTTGATGTCCATATCCCCACCCCCCCACCCCACCCCCCCTCCACACTCCTGATTGTAAATAATGTAAATAATTCAATGTGATTATCTTGTGTGATGACTGTATTATGATGATAGTATATATGATAGTATATATCTGTATCATGAATCAATTTAAGTGGACCCCGACTTAAACAAGTTGAAAAACTTATTCGGGTGTTACCATTTAGTGGTCAATTGTACGGAATATGTACTTCACTGTGCAACCTACTAATAAAAGTCTCAATCAATCAATCAATCAATCACCAACATGGGTCCAGCCCCAATGCAACAACTGGGCATGGTGCTTGTCACATGGGCCCGTCACCTTTTTTTCTGCATCGCTGTGAGTGTGGGGGACTGTCTCAGGAGGTATCCTGGTTCACCACAACCTCTCAGCAGCTCTGTGGCCAACGACGATGCCATGTGCGGATGGTCGTCGGGCCCGCTGACTGCAGGGCGACCGCCTGCGTCACAGCAAGAAGCTCCTCTGAATGTTGTGGCCAGGTGACTGGTGACTAATCGCTCTTCCGAGGGTCTTTGCTCAGCATTTTTCTCATAGTTGCTAGCTCCAGAGACTCACTGAGTGTGGGGAGCTGCGCAAGCTGGGTCTGGATGCACAGCTCTTTGGGGCTCTTTTGACGTTCACCAGAGCTCCGTTGACACGCGCACAGCCGTGTTTGTTTACATCACATCAACCCAGCGCTGCCTTGGCTTCCGTCAAGACCCCGGGAGTTTTCGCGCCGTTCCAAAGCCGATGTAAATCCCGCCTTTGCAACTAGCTGCTGCATAGCTACTAGGGTTGTACGGTATACCGATATTAGTATAGTACCGCGATAGTAATGAATCACATTCAATACTATACCGCCTCTGAAAAGTACCGGTCCCCCATCTCCCCGCGCCCCCGTTGTCGTCACGTCGCATCATTGCTGGTTTACGAGCAGAGGAGCATGTTCGGCAGCGCAGAGTCACAGAGTACTTACAAGCAGACACAGTGTGTAGACAGAAAAGAAAAAACGGACGTATTTTGGCTTAAAAATGTACGATAAAGGTGAAGTTATAACCCTGAAACGCCCACCGGAAGAGGTGCTTTAAGACATGTCGAGGTAGCTAGCAGCTAAAGTCCATCCGCAGTCTGCAGTGTTTTAGCTACTTTTAAATCACTAATCCTGGCCTCCATGGCGACAAATAAAGTAAGCAATGTCACGACCTGACGACGACACGGGTGCGGGGGATGGTGGACCGGTACTTTTTAGAGGCGGTATAGTACCGAATATGATTCATTAGTATCGCAGTACTAATATACCGTACAACCCTAGTTCATATACAGTATCTCACAAAAGTGAGTACACCCTTAAACCATTTTACCACAGTACATCTTTTCAACGAGGAATACTAAGAAGCTCAGGTATACTTTAGAATAGTAAGTGTACAGCTGGCATACGATGTGTCATTTGTTCAGTAGTGTCCTTCAAAATCATATGAAGTGTTTACTTGTTTAGAATGAAGATTAATTTTACTGTGAAAAGTTTTAGGGTTTTTTTTTTTTTTTTTTTAATCATGTGAAGGCTGAGCTATAATTTTTGGTATTTTCCTGGCATTGATTAATGTAGAATATTTTGCAAATTGTAGTTACTTAATTTTTAATTGGCAAATGTCACTTTATAATTGCAGAAGGAAAATCATAACGATTTATTGCAACTTTCACTTTCTTCCACCATTTTATTGCAAGAAACACCTAAAAAAAAACTTTCCATTCCATTTTTTTTTTTGGGAACGACTTCTGCAAATTCGGCCATCTCAAAAAAAAGGACCGCAAAATCCTGGGGGCACTGATACATTTCTGTCAATGTTCAAAAACAATTAATTTAAGTTGAAAAAAAACAAAAAACATTTTGTTATATTTGTAGAAATCCTCTGCTTTTTGTAGTCAGGGTTACAAAAACACTTAACACAGTGCAACCTATTGGCAACTTTTTGAAAATCAGCCCTTTTAGGTTGCAATAATCACATAAAAGCCTGCAAAATCTTGGGAGGGTGCAATAACACAACAAAATATTAATGTCTGTACTCTTCTGAGGCTCCACATTAACAACCAATCAAGTTTTAATTTCTTTGTGAAGCAGCAGCATTGCTTAAAACCCTTAGAGCCACACCAATAACCACAGCAGGCCGGGCACCCGTACACATCAACAACTCTAACTGGCACATCTGTGCTGCTCTTAATTTGGTATATTTACACTGCAATCACAATAAAGAGCAGTTAAGAGCCCTGACGGCTTGAACGCTGTGTTGCAGAGAAAGGGAGGAGGCAAAGTAAGGATTTGTGCATCATAAAAGAGAGGCTAGGGGAGAAAAAAAACATGATGACGTTGTAAGGGGGCCCCAAGCACAGGGGCTGGGCTTTTGTAAAGTTTGAAGATTGTTTTAATGCCGTTTAAACAAATGCAACAATACATATACGTAATCATAACTTGGAATACAAAAGAAAGCAGATACATGGAGGGGAAGAAAGAGAAGCCAACTATATTAATCTTGTAGATTGTTATAGTACCAATAGGTTAAGCTTTGTCAGTATGCCATGTGTTACCCAGTTTCCCCTAGGGCAACAACGTTAATATATGTTTGATGAAACGTGATTATATGCATGAGTGTATGCATGTATATGTACAGTATGTATATATGTATGTTTGTACAGTGAATGTATATGTACAGTATGTGTATATTAGAGATGCAGGGTTTGCGGACACAACCGCGGAGTCCGCGGATAAACCGCGGGTCGGGCGGTTGACATGACGAAAAAAATTTGATTTTAAATAGATTCGGGCGGGTGGCGGTTGAACCAATTCGGAAATATATATACATAGTTAAATGTGTAAAGAGAATCCTATGCGTCCCAGCAACAAGTGCCGCAAGTGAGCGCTCCTTCAGCGCAGCAGGGCGCATTTTAGAGGCCAGGCGCTCTCGCCTGAATCCTGGCACTGTAGATGCCATTTTATTCCTGCATAGTGCTAACAAAAAAAAAAAGTAAGTAGACATACGGTTGGATATGTTAAACGAATTAGTCTACGTTACCTAGGCTATACCAAACAAGGCTATGTCTAACCTATATTGAGTTCGGTCAGCTGAATAATTTTGATGGTTACGTGGTGTTTGGGCGCACTACAATGCAAAGGAATTAAGGCAATTGCGTTGTTTATTGTGTTTTTTTTTCTATTTGAGATATACTACAGTGTGTTAATTATTTGGCCTCGCTTTCAAGTGAAGCGCATCTCCGATTGGCTACAATGTAAGGCTATTTAGCCTGCATTGTTTGTCGCGACAGTCTATTTTCATTATAATTCAATTATTATTATTTATTTCATTTATTTTTGTTTAAATAGGGATGACATACACTACCGTTCAAAAGTTTAGGGTCAGAAGGCTAATTGATTATTAGAAAACCCTTGTGCAATCATGTTCACACATCTGAAAACTGTTTAGCTCGTTAAAGAAGCTACAAAACTGACCTTCCTTTGAGCAGATTGAGTTTCTGGAGCATCACATTTGTGGGGTCAATTAAACGCTCAAAATGGCCAGGAAAAGAGAACTTTCATCTGAAACTCGACAGTCTATTCATGTTCTTAGAAATGAAGGCTATTCCACAAAATTGTTTGGGTGACCCCAAACTTTTGAACGGTAGTGTATGTTTGTACAATGAATGTATATGTACAGTATGTACATATGTATGTTTGTACAGTGAATGTATATGTACAGTATGTGTATATGTATGTATATGTACAGTATGTGTATATATATGTTTGTACAATGAATGTATATGTACAGTATGTGCATATGTATGTTTGTACAATGAATATATATGTACAGTATGTGTATATGTATGTTCGTACAGTGAGTGTATATGTACAGTATGTGTATATGTATGTGTAGAGAGGCAACTTCTATTCCATTCTACTGTTACTTTAAGTGAGTAATGACAGGATATATTATTATTGAAATTCATATTCTGGCCACTTCATGTTGCACCCCTAACCACAAGGGATGTGAATTATTGGCATGTCTTTGGCTTTTTCTTTGGCTTTGTTCTTTGCAAAACTTACTCAAAGTGCACGGCCCCCGTGAATAAAAGTGAACTGGAACCTCAATCATATTCGGAGTACGCCCACGCCCACTGGGTACCACAGGAAACATGTGAGGTGCAAAAAAAAGAAAGGCCCTGCAGAAGTGTGTGTTTGTGTAGTATGTTCTCTCAGCGGACTGGCGGGCTTTGGAGTGAAGCTCTCGCTGGCGTGACTCAACACATGGCGGGGATGAGAAGAATCTAGAAATATGTTTTTATTTTTTTAAATAAGTCCAGTTGGACACGTTCTTCTCCCTTTGCAATGCTTAAGCTTGCCAACATGCTCATTATGTGGCATTACGCTGATCTGAAAGTTCAAGTAATTATGGCTGGGAATGGAGGAGAGGTTCTCTCGACTGGAAGGCAATCGGCTTCATGTTTTCAGCGTCTCGAACGATCCGGCCGCGGTCGGCTTCTCAGCATGTGCACTCCGACACCGCCGACGGTTGAAAAAGCCTCATGCGTAGTGACAGCGGTAGCAACAAACAACAAACATGGAGCAGGGGATGACATTCTGGCTGGTCTTCTGAACAAACACGATAATACAAAGTGGGACATCACATTGGCAGAATGTCTTATTTGGAAGGTTTTAGTTTTCTCTGGTTGTAAAACAGGGATGCAACGGTTATAGTAATAGAACCAGGGGTGTCAAAGTCAAGGCCCGCGGGCCGGATCTGAATGATCTGTGGCCCCCGGGATGATATTTGATTAGTATTAGAACACTGTAAAAACTGAAATCTAAGTAAGATTGAATATCTCAAATAAGGGTGATATTTGCTTATTTTCTGTCTGATAAGATACTTCTTCTCACTAAGCAGTGTTTTACTTGTTTTAAGAGTCTTGGTCCTAAATGATCTCAGTAAGATATTACAGCTTGTTGCTGAGATTGTATGACCTATATTGAGTAAAACATGCTTGAAACTAGAATATCACCTGATGCAAAGCTGTGTCATCAACACTCACAAGTATACAACTGCTTTTTCAAAGTAAGAATTTCTTATTTCAAGCATGAAAAAAAAAAATCATGACTTTGACACAATTGCAGGGCCGGCCCGTGGCATAGGCCGTATAGGCAAATGCTAAGGGCGCCGTCCATCAGGGGGCGCCACGCCAGTGCCACAAATGTTGGAGAAAAAAAAATAAAAAAAATAAAAGTTGGTACTATTATTTCTAAATACAAAAAATAATCCCACATTAATTAAAATGCGCCCCCTCCCTTCCCGTATCATGACTCTTTTTGGACGTCACCACATCAAAAAATCAACACAATATGTCAAAACGGCCAAAACTGTCAGGTGCCCAGGGAAGAAAAAAGAGAAAAGAAGAGGAGGAGAAACGAGAAAAAGACAGAGATAGCAGGTAGGTAACGTTAGCCTACATGCAATTATTTGTCTGTTACAGAATGTGATAGTAACCTGGCTTTTTAGCATTAAGCTAATGCTACATGATTCGGCAATTGCTAATCAATAAATAGCTAGTTCTGTTTTAACATCGGGTTAATATTGTGGAGGGGGCTAAATTGTAATGGAAAATAATAATGTAACGTTAGGTAATTACAGTACTCCCACCTTACATTCCTCAGGGACATTTGTATTAGATCTTTTAAGCAGGTGTTTTTTGTTTACATTGTTATTGCCTTCTGGTTAGCTAATGTTTGCCCTGCAGGTAATAGTCACTTTTCCACCCCTTTATATATTAGGCATAGTTGTAAGCCTAGTTGTTAAAGTGCACATCATTAATGTTAATTAAGCAATATCACATGAGAGGGAATGCTGTTTTTTAATTTGAGCACTGCTGTGATTCGGTTAAAGATAATCATAACATAACATTCTCATATAATATGTTAATTTGCTTTCTTTAAGTAAAAAAAAAGGTCAAAGACAAAGCTATTCGGTTTCTTGTGAGTATATACACTTCACTGCCTAGGGCGCCAGATTGGTTAGGGCCAGGCCTGCACAATTGTGTCTCATAATTAAAACAGATGACAGCCAAATGGACTTTGCTGTTTTATTTTCAATGAAACAATAGAAAACACATACTCATATAGTAGTACAGTTGGCACAGTACAGCAAACTGACAGTTAATATTTAAACATTTAACATGTGACATTTCTAACAATTTTGAACAGAAAGAGTTCATGCACATTCAGATATATTCTTCAAAATGACAATAAAAAAAATTTGGTCGGGGACCGGGCTGTATATATATATATATATATATATATATATATATATATATATATATATATATATATATATATATATATATATATATATATATATATATATATATATATATATATATATATATATATATATATATATGAAAAAAGGTCTCATATTTGTTTTTTCTATCAAAAAAAGTGCACTTTTTATTAGTGAGGATATACTTATTTTAAGGTATTTTTGGGTTCATTGAGGTTAGCTAATTTTACTTGTTATGGAAAGTCTTGACAATCCACATTTTCTTGTTCTATTGGCAGAATAATTTCGCTTAGTTCAAGTAAAATGCCCCTAATTGTTGTATTTTTTTTCTTGTTTTTGAACACTGACTTTTTGCAGTGAACAGGCCCGCAGGCCACAGCCACCAGCTGCTGTCTTGCACGCACCAATACTCCATCAGTGTTGGCGCTAGGGACTTTCAAAAATGGGGTCCCAGGGACCCCATCAAGTCATAAAAATGGTGTCCCACAGTAACTTTTTGGGGTCCCACTTTTTTATAACCGTTTTGAAAACAAATGATAAATGTATGCATTATCCTGTTATATCTCACATTCTATATTGTGTTTTGGAAAAAGGTTTTCATAAACGTTACTTAATTGTTAAAAAAAAAATTTTTTTTAAAAACATTCACGCATATGTACATTTATTCAGTTATAAACATTCATTCACTTTCTTCTTTCCTTCATGGATCTAAATGTTAGCACTGTAGGTATTTTTTTCTATATTTTTATTGTAATATTTTCAGAATGTGTTTGTTCTATTTTTAACCAAAGTAAGACAAAGAAAACAATCTGAAGTGGTCTTTATTTTTTACATTTAATGCCATGATTTTAATAGTCCGGCCCGCGTGTGCACAGATTTTCCTCCATGCGGCCCCTGAGCTAAAATGAGTTTGACACCCCTGTAATAGACTGTCCGATTATTGTCTGAGTAATAATCCCGATTATCACGATTATTTTCATTGATTCCATCAATCCATCCATTTGCTTTCGCTTATCCGCGGTCGGGTCGCGGGGGCAGCAGCCTAAGCAGGGAAGCCCAGACTTCCCTCTCCCCAGCCACTTCGTCCAGCTCCTCCCGGGGGATCCCGAGGCGTTCCCAGGCCAGCCGGGAGACATAGTCTTCCCAACGTGTCCTGGGTCTTCCCTGTGGCCTCCTATCGGTCGGACGTGCCCTAAACACCTCCCTAGGGTGGCATCCTGACCAGATGCCCGAACCACCTCATCTGGCTCCTCTCGATGTGGAGGAGCAGCGGTTTTACTTTGAGTTCCTCCTGGATGGCAGAGCTTCTCACCCTATCTCTAAGGGAGAGCCCCGCCACCCGGCGGAGGAAACTCATTTCGGCCGCTTGTACCCGTGATCTTGTCCTTTCGGTCATAACCCAAAGCTCATGACCATAGGTGAGGATGGGAAGGTAGAGAGAGGTGCACTTGGGCTTTAACAACTCAAGGTTTACAGTATGGACGTTTTTAGAAAAAGTACCCAGATATTGTATATATCCATCCATCCTGCACTGGCTCAGGATCAGCAGACGATCCAGACCATAGCAAGATGGATGACGGCATCAAGGATCCTCAGGAAGTGATCACCGGCTTGATCAGATGCAAAAAACTAAAAATATATATATATTTTTTTTTTAAAGTCACCAAAAAAATCAAGGCACTGCAGCAAAGTGGAGATGATGGTGCAGAACAACTGAGCTAATGTCGGCCTTTTTTTCGCTGTGTAAATTCCAATGTTACAAAACTGCAGAGATTATGAGTACAGCCAAGCTGAGTAGGTACAGCTTGGCGAAAAAAAAATGCTATTTTAGCATGCTGAATGTAATCGTTCTGCAGCTACTCGGGAGCCTTGGTAGGACTTGAGGAGTGAAAAATGGGACCTGGGGTACAAACATTGGGACATATTTTCATGATTAAAAACATACACGCACGCACACGTATGCACACACACACACACATACACACACTAACACTTGTGTATTTGTTACATTTGTCCGCCATCAGTGTGTGAATGTGTGAATGTGGAAAATAGTGTAGAAAAGCGCTATACAAGTACAACACATTTACCATTCTTGAGACCTCTGAAAAACGCCGACCTCTTAAGGACCACCCTTTTTAGATATATACAGGTTTGTATTTACAACATTAATAATATATACACACTATGCAAATACAGTATAAAAAAGGTAAGCTTTTAGTTAATTTGTTTGTTTTTATAAGTTTTTGTTTGTACAGTCCTGGTCAAAAGTTGACATACACTTGTAAAGAACATAATGTCATGGCTGCCTTGAGTTTCCAATATTTTCTACAACTCTTATTTTTTTGTGATAGAGTGATTGGAGCACATACTTGGAGCAAAACATTCATGAAGTTTGGTTCTTTTATGAATTTATTATGGGTCTACTGAAAATGTGAGCAAATCTGCTGGGTCAAAAGTATACATACAGCAATGTTAATAGTGAAGTGAAGTGAAGTGAATGATATTTATATAGCGCTTTTCTCTAGTGACTCAAAGCGCTTTACATTGTGAAATCCAATATCTAAGTTACATTTTTAAACTAGTGTGGGTGGAACTGGGAGCAGGTGGGTAAAGTGTCTTGCCCAAGGACACAACAGCAGTGACTAGGATGGCAGAAGCGGGGATCGAACCTGGAACCCTCAAGTTACTGGCACGGCAACTCTACCAACCGAGCTATACTGCTATATTTGGTTACATGTCCCTTGGCAAGTTTCACTGCAATAAGGCGCTTCTGGTAGCCATCCACAAGCTTCTAGTTTAATTTTTGACCACTCCTCTTGACAAAATTGGTGCAGTTCAGCTGAATTTGTTGGTTTTCAGACATGGACTTGTTTCTTTAGCATTGTCCACACGTTTAAGTCAGGACTTTGGGAATGCCATTCTAAAACCTTAATTCTAGCCTGATTTAGCCATTTACCACTTTTGACGTGTGTTTGGGGTCATTGTCCTGTTGGAACACCCAACTGCGCCCAAGACCAAACCTCCGGGCTGATGATTTTAGGTTGTCCTGAAGAATTTGGAGGTAATCCTCCTTTTTCATTGTCCCATTTACTCTCTGTAAAGCACCAGTTCCATTGGTAGCAAAACAGGCCCAGAGCATAACACTACCACCACCACGCTTGACGGCAGGGATGGTGTTCCTGGGATTAAAGGCCCCACCTTTTCTCTTCCAAACATAATGCTGGGTATTGTGGCCAAACAGCTCGATTTGTGTTTCATCTGACATCACACGGACAAAGATAAGACCTTTTGGAGGAAAGTTCTGTGGTCAGATTCAAATCTGTGGTCACTTCAAATGTTTACACACACTTGTTATTTCATATGTTTACCAGAAGGGGGAGCACTTTTAAAACCGACACACAGTCAATTTGAAAAATCCCTCCTTTTCGGGACCACCCTAATTTTTGATAGATTTCACCACCAGGGGTGCAAATGAGACATTCTCTATTCGATGCAACGGTTTTCCGTATCGGGACCATGATTTATGTCTTAACTTGTTCACCGGTCCTCATATGGAAGGTACTTTTCCTTGTTGATGTCTCAAGAAGGGTGTAAATACAAGAACACACACACACCAACACAGCTTGAAAAAAACTGTCGAGGGGTTCTTGAACAACAACTCAACATTCTGCTTTTGATCTCATTCCCCATCTCCAGCCTGCAGAGTGTAAACCGAAGAAAACAACAGAAGACGAGGGACTGACGTGTGTCTCACTGAGACCAAACAAAGCCAAAGTACACGTCCGTGAGTGTGTGTCTGTGTGTGTTTGTGTGTGAGTCCCTGACAAATCTTATTCCAAGATGCACATGCAGCAGGGAGAAGTTGATGACTCAGCCTGCCTGCTTTCTTTTTTCATATATGATCCTGTCACGGGATTGGCTCACCTGGTCATGATGCCTTTATTTGTTGTTTTTTTTTGTTTGACCAATAAATCTCAGCTGAGACGCAGAAAATAGGGAGAAGAAACGCCCGGCGGAGAAAATAGCGATTTATAAGCAGTTGCAGTATATTATAATCTACATCAAGTGGATGTATGCTGACACACTCGCCTTTTACATCGCTGCCAGAAATGATTGCGTGCATTCAAGCCCGTAGTCCACCAGACAGCACACACATGCACACGCTGTCCAATAACGCCAGGTTGGTCTTTCCAATTAGACTTTGAAAGCAACACATTTATGTGACACACACATTCCTTCCAAATTCACAGCTCCTCTGCTGAGGAAAACTGTTGGAAGTCGTGTCCAAAGCAGGTTTATGTGCAATAAACAGTGTAAACGATGACAGGGTTATTCAATTAGCGGCCTGGGGGCTAAATCCGGCCCGGTAATGACAACATACCGGCCTCCGAATTCAGTGAAAAGCTTGGTAGACAAACATTTTGGCCGAAAAATCCTAGAAACAATCGAGGGTTTCTGTTGTATAGAGGAATTTGGACCTGTGTAAACTACCGTTTTTTTTCGGAGTATAAGCCGCACCGGAGTATAAGTCGCACCGGAGTATAAGTCGCACCTGCCAAAAATGCATAATAAAGAAGGAAAAAAACATCTATAAGTCGCACTGGAGTATAATTGGGGGAAATTTATTTGATAAAACCCAACACCAAGAATAGACATTTGAAAGGCAATTTAAAATAAATAAAGAACAGTGAACATCGGGCTGAATAAGTGTACGTTTTTATGACGCATAAACAACCAACCGAGAACGTGCCTGGTATGTTAACGTAACATATTATGGTAAGAGTCATTCAAATAACTATAACATATAGAACATGCTATACGTGTTTAAGGAAAAGCACTGTACTTTTCAATGAAGATAACTTTAAACTAGTCTTAACTTTAAAGAAATACACTCTATACATTGCTAATGTGGTAAATGACTATTCTAGCTGCAAATGTCTGGTTTTTGGTGCAATATCTACATAGGTGTATAGAGGCCCATTTCCAGCAACAATCACTCCAGTGTTCTAATGGTACAATGTGTTTGCTCATTGGCTCAGAAGGCTAATTGATGATTAGAAAACCCTTGTGCAATCATGTTCACACATCTGAAAACAGTTTAGCTCGTTACAGAAGCTACAAAACTGACCTTCCTTTGAGCAGATTGAGTTTCTGGAGCATCACATTTGTGGGGTCAATTAAACGCTCAAAATGGCCAGGAAAAGAGAACTTTCATCTGAAACTCGACAGTCTATTCTTGTTCTTAGAAATGAAGGCTATTCCACAAAATAGTTTGGGTGACCCCAAACTTTTGAACGGCAGTGTACGTCTAGTCTCTTACGTGAATGAGCTAAATAATATTATTTGATAATTTACGGTAATGTGTTAATAATTTCATACATAAGTCGCTCCTGAGTATAAGTCGGACCCCCGGCCAAACTATGAAAAAAACTGCGACTTATAGTCTGAAGAATACGGTAGGTATTAGTATGGTACCGTGATTCTAATGAATCATATTAGGTACAAAAATACCTTTGAAAAGTACCGGTCCGGAACCCCCCGCCCCCACATCGTGTCATTGCTGATTTACGAGCAGAGGAGCAAGTTCGGCAGTGAACATTCACGGAGTACTTACAAGCAGACAGTGTGTAGACAGAAAAGGGAGAACGGACGCATTTTGGCTTAATAACTAACGATAAAGGTGAAGTTATAACACTGAAACGCCCTCAGGAAGAGGTGCTTTAAGACACGGCTAGGTAGCTAGCGGCTAAAGTCCAGCCGCAGTCGGCAGTGTTTTAGCTACTTCCAAATCACTAATCCTCGCCCCGGTGGCAACGTATAAAGTAAGTTTCTTACAAGTATCATCCCTGCAGGACGAGGAATAGCTAAACATGCTTCATTACACATCGTAGCTCACCGGCGTCAAAATGTAAACAAACGCCATTGGTGGATTTTCACCTAACATCCACTTTAATGATACTAAGTACAGGAGCGTATCTAGTCGATACTACTATGATTACGTCGATATGTTTTGGTATCACAACATCTTCTTTCGTTTTTTTTAAATTTATATTATGTTTATTAACGTCAGGAAATATGTCCCTGGACACATGACGACATAAATTATGATCAATGTATGATCCTGTAACGACTTGGTATCGGATTGATACCCAAATATGTGGTATTATCCAAAACTAATGTAAAACATCCAAACAACAGAAGAATAAGTAATTATTACATTTTAACAGAAGTGTAGATAGAACATGTTGAAAGAGAAAGTAAGCAGATATTGACAGTAAATGAACAAGTAGATTAATAATTCATTTTCTACCACTTGTCCTTAATAATGTTGACCAAATAATAGAATGGAAAATGACACAATATGTTACTGCATATGTCAGCAAATTAAATTTGGAGCCTTTGATTGTTTACTTACTAATAAAAGACAAGTTGTCTAGTATGTTCACTATTTTATTTAAGGACAAACTTGCAATAAAAAAAACACATGTTTAATGTACACTAAGATTTTTTGTTAAAATAAAGTCAATAATGCCATTTTTTGTGGTTCCCTTTATTTAGAAAAGTATCAAAAAGTACCGAAAAGTATCTAAATAATTTTGGTAATGGTAACAAAATATTGGTATCGTGGAAAACACTAGTGTAGACACATTGGCAAATCATTGCATTGACATTTTAACCTTACTAGCAAACACAGAACACTGGGGTTCAAACTTGTGATTTACTTAACTGAGATGATCCTCAAAAAACCCCTTTCAGTCCTCTCCTTTTTTGTCAGTTACACATTTTTTTCGTTATGTGTTTCATGTACCTAAGGTGTCGTAGCTTGTTTACTTCAGATATCAGTCAGTGGTCCTTTGTTCACCGTCTTTAGTTGTACGAGTAGTGTTCCTCAAGGTTTCATTTTAGATCCTATCTTTTTCATCATTTGGGCTATTCAACTGCTGGCCCGGGAGTTCAGGTCAAAAACCTTGTGAGAGACAGCAGATTCTTAAAAACACTCGAGTGCTGTCTTAGAGATGATCTTTGACTAGCTTCTTTGCAGAAAGTCTTTTGAAACAGCAGAGCGCTCCTGTAAATGTGTCAAAATAAATAGACCATAATCAAACAACTACTTCAGAGGACGCTGGTTCTCCGGAATATACACATCAAGACTAACAGTGACGGGCAAAATTCGACCCCGCAGATTTGGACGTCTCTGCTCTATGACTTTTGTGTTTGTGGGTGTTTTCTGTAGGCTGAACATGAAGTTTACTTTAAAGATTTAAAGGCCTACTGAAATGATTTTTTTTTATTTAAACGGGGATAGCAGATCTATTCTATGTGTCATACTTGATCATTTCGCGATATTGCCATATTTTTGCTGAAAGGATTTAGTATAGAACAACGACGATAAAGATTGCAACTTTTGTTATCTGATAAAAAAAAAAGGCTTGCACCTACCGGAAGTAGCGTGACGTAGTCAGTTGAACATATACGCAAAGTTCCCTATTGTTTACAATGATGGCCGCATGAAGTGAGAGAGATTCGGACCGAGAAAGCGACAATTTCCCCATTAATTTGAGCGAGGATGAAAGATTTGTGGATGAGTAAAGTGCAAGTGAAGGACTAGTGGGGAGTTGAAGCTATTCAGATAGGGAAGATGCTGTGAGAGCCGGGGGTGACCTGATATTCAGCTGGGAATGACTACAACAGTAAATAAACACAAGACATATATATATTCTATTAGCCACAACACAACCAGGCTTATATTTAATATGCCACAAATTAATCCTGCATAAAAACACCTGCGTGTTTGTTATGCTAGCTCCTAGCTCCTCTGCTAGCTCCTAGCTCCATAGAACACGCCAATACAATTCAAACACCTGATCAACACACACAATCACTCAGCCCAAAAGACCGTTTACCTAACCCAAGGTTCATAAAGCTTATATATTTTTAAAAAGTTACGTACGTGACGCGCACATACGGTCAAGTTATCGAATGTTTAGCAGCCAAGGCTGCATACTCACGGTACCTGATATTCAGCTGGGAATGACTACAACAGTAAATAAACACAAGACATATATATACTCTATTAGCCACAACACAACCAGTCTTATATTTAATATGCCACAAATTAATCCTGCATAATAACACCTGCGTGTTTGTTATGCTAGCTCCTAGCTCCTCTGCTAGCTCCTAGCTCCATAGAACACGCCAATACAATTCAAACACCTGATCAACACACACAATCACTCAGCCCAAAAGACCGTTCACCTAACCCAAGGTTCATAAAGCTTATATATTTTTAAAAAGTTACGTACGTGACGCGCACGTACGGTACGGTACGTGTTATGCTAGCTCCTAGCTCCTCTGCTAGCTCCTAGCTCCATAGAACACGCCAATACAATTCAAACACATGATCAACACACACAATCACTCAGCCCAAAAGACCGTTCACCTAACCCAAGGTTCATAAAGCTTATATATTTTAAAAAAGTTACGTACATACGCAAAAAAAAGCCAAAGCTGCATACTCACAGTAGCACGTCTGCGTCTTTGTCATCCAAATCAAAGTAATCCTGGTAAGAGTCTGTGTTGTCCCAGTTCTCTACAGGCGTCTGTGTATCCAAGTCAAATGTCCTCCTGGTTAGAGTCTCTGTTATCCGAGTTCTTCCATCTTGACTGCATCTTTCGGGAATGTAAACAAAGAAGCGCCGGCTGTGTACTGTTGTGGCTGACTACGTTCGAAAAATACGTCCATTTCGCACCGACAACTTTCTTCTTTGCTTGCTCAGCTTCCTTCTTCATAATGCAATGAACATGATTGAAACAGATTCACGAACACAGATGTCCAGAATACTGTGGAATTATGAAATGAAAACAGAGCTTTTTCGTATTGGCTTCAATGTGGAAGGCATACCCGTGTTCGCCGGGCTACGTCACGCGCATACGTCATCCTCAGAGGCGTTTCGAACCGGAAGTTTAGCGGCAAATTTAAAATGTCACTTTATAAGTTAACCCGGCCGTATTGGCATGTGTTATAATGTTAAGATTTCATCATTGATATATAAACTATCAGACTGCTTGGTCGGTAGTAGTGGGTTTCAGTAGGCCTTTAAGACTCTTACATAGTGCTCTATTTTTTTTCATTAAAATTATATTCTTATTTTTTTGTTGAACTGTCTCATATAATATTTTTTAACAGTCATTATTTTAGTCTGAGAGGTTTCCCCAACAGTGAAAATCCAGCATTGTGATTTAGGGCTATATAAATAAACATTGATTGATTGATTGATTGATATATTTTGTTTTTTTGTTTTTTTTAGGTGGCGATGATGAAGAAAGAAGAAGAGGAGACATGTTATACACTATATTGCCAAAAGTATTTGACCACCCATCCAAACGATGAATCAGGTGTCCTAATCACTTGGCACAGGTGTATAAAATCAAGCACTTAGGCATGGAGACTGTTTTTACAAACATTTGTGAAATAATGGGACTCTCTCAGGAGCTCATTGATTTCCAGCGTGGAACTGTCATAGGATGCCACCTGTGCAACAAATCCAGTCATGAAATTTCCTCACTCCTAAATATTCCAAAGTCAACTGTCGGCTTTATTATAAGAAAATGGAAGAGTTTGGGAACAACAGCAACTCAGCCACCAAGTGGTAAGCCACGTAAACTGACAGAGAGGGGTCAGTGGATGCTGAAGCGCATAGTGCAAATACTTTCTGCACAGTCAGTTGCTACAGAGCTCCAAACTTCCCGTGACCTTCAAATTAGCCCACGTACAGTACGCAGAGAGCTTCATGGAATGGGTTTGCATGGCCGAGCAGCTGCATCTAAGCCATACATTACCAAGTCCAATGCAAAGTGTCGGATGCAGTGGTGTAAAGCACGTCGCCACTGGACTCTAGAGCAGTGGAAACGCCTTCTCTAGAGTAATGTATCACGCTTTTCTATCTGGCAATCTGATGGACCAGTCTGGGCTTTGAAGTTGCTTACATTTCGGACTGCATTGTGCTGAGTGTGAAATTTGGTGGAGGAGGAATTATGGTGTGGGGTTGTTTTTCAGGAGTTGGGCTTGGCCCCTTAGTTCCAGTGAAAGGAAATTTGAATGCTCCAGGATACCAAAACATTTTGGACAATTCCATTCTCCCAACCTCTTCCAACATGACTGTGCACCAGTGCACAAAGCGTGGTCCACAAAGACATGGATGACAGAGTCTGGTGTGGATGAACTTGACTGGACTGCACATAGTCCTGACCTGAACCCGATAGAACACCTTTGGGATGAATTAGAACGGAGACTGAGAGCCAGGCCTTCTCGACCAACATCAGTGTGTGACCTCACCAATGCGCTTTTGGAAGACAATTCCTATAAACACACTCTGCAACCTTGTGGACAGCCTTCCCAGAAGAGTTGAAGCTGTAATAGCTGCAAAAGGTGGACCGACATCATATAGAACCCTATGGGTTAGGAATATGATGGCACTTCAAGTTCATATGTGAGTCAAGGCAGGTGGCCAAATACTTTTGGTAATATGGTGTATCTCAGTATGTAAATGAAGCAGCTGGTCCTCCGAGGCTAATGCTGTGGCATGGCTTTACCCTTAATAATCTGTTTAAGGTTCCATGTTATTATACATTTCACTCGTTTTAATTTAAGTCCCACAATAGTGTGTCATAAGTATCTGACCAGGATGCTGGAATTTAGACAGTTTAAACGTGTTTTAGTAAGCCCAACTGGGAGTATGACATATTGGGCGTGATTTACTCAGATCTAAATCCTCACGCTTAACAGCGTGGGCAATCTACAAAATAGTGTGTACTATTAATAGGCGTGTTGCTTGTGACCGACGAAGACTGCGTGTGCAATTGAAAAGTGGTGGAGACGGCCTTATAGAAATGATTGGTAACTACTATACAAGGCATCACCACAGAGACACTCTCAGCAGGATAAGCTTACCAAATAAAAAATTAAATTAAATATATACGTACAGCTACGCTCTCAACTAACAAGCAGAGTGTTGAGGTCTGCATCCAAGGTTGACTGTAACGTTCCAAAAAAGAAGTCTGCCTTTTCCTACAAAGCCATCAACAAATGTTATGGGCTCCCAGACAATCTAAAGAACAACACATGTTTTCACAGCTTCCCACAGACAGTCAAAAACTGTCTTTCAGACAACCAGTCCTGCTCACAATACCAGATGAGTATTTGGCCATCAGATGGTACACGTGTCATGAGACATGCAAACATAAATTAAATACACAAATATACCTACAAACAAGGCATAATGATGCACTATGTACATACAGCTAGCCTAAATAGCATGTTAGCATCGATTAGCTTGACCAAATATGCTGATTATGACTCCAACAAGTCAATAACATCAACAAAGCTCACCTTTGTGCATTCACGCACAGCATAAAACATTTGGTGGACAAAATGAGACAAAACAGTGGCATAAAACACGTCTTTCTGTGGCAGCGTCGGAGAAAGTTGTACATGTAAACAAACTGTTGCGTCACAGTCCACACAACTATGGTGAGTTCAAGGACCGCTGAAATTAGGACAAAACGGCGCACACCAAACACTCAATCATAAAGCATGAACGCAAACATATTAAATAGTGGGTTTTCTGACAATTAGGAAGGTTTGTGTCATGTTTGTCCTCCTACAGCAGGGGTCGGCAAAGCGAAATGTTGGAAGAGCCATATTGGACCAAAAATAAAAAATAAAAAATTGAACATGGCACACCACCTATGAGAAATGCAGATAATGTGTCATGAGACATGCAAATATGAATTAAATACACAGAGGACATTAAGGAAATTACGTGAGCTGAAATATACCTACAAATGAGGCATAATGATGCAAAATGTACATACAGCTAGCACTGACCAAATATGCTGAGAACAACTCCAACAAGTCTATAACATCAACAAAGCTCACCTTTGTGCATTCACGCACAGCATAAAACATTTGGTGGACAAAATGAGGCAAAAGAGTGGCATAAATCACGTCTTTCTGTGGCAGCGTCGGAGAAAGTTGTACATGTAAACAAACTGTTGCGTCACAGTCCACACAACTATGGTGAGTTCAAGGACCGCTGAAATTAGTAGGACAAAACGGCGCACACCAAACACTCAATCATAAAGCATAAACACAAACATATTAAACAGTGGGTTTTCTGACAATTAGGAAGATTTGTGTCATGTTTGTCCTCCTACAGCAGGTGTCGGCAACCCAAAAAGTTAGAAGAGCCATATTGGACCAAAAACAAAAAATAAAAAATGGAACAACATGGCACACCAACTATGAGAAATGCAGATAATGTGTCATGGGACATGCGAATATAAATTAAATACACAGAGGACATAAAGGAAATTACATGAGCTCAGATATACCTACAAATGAGACATAATGATGCAATATGTACATACAGCTAGCACTGACCAAATATGCTGATTACAACTCCAACAAGTCAATAACATCAACAAGTCAATAACATCAACAAAGCTCACCTTTGTGCATTAATGCACAGCATACAACATTTGGTGGACAAAATGAGACAAAGAAGGAGCAGCATAAAACACGTCTTTCTGTGGCGTCGACAAAAGTTGTACATGTAAACAAACTGTTGCGTCACAGTCCACACAACTACGGTGAGTTCAAGGACCCCCGAAATCTGTAGGACAAAACGGCGTACACCAAACACTCATCAGTGAAGCATAAACACAGACATATTAAGGTTTTTTTTATCCTGCACTACCATGAGCTAATGCAACAAAATTTCGTTCTTATCTGTACTGTAAAGTTCAAATTTGAATGACAATACAAAGGAAGTCTACGTCTAAGTTTGTGTCATATTTGTCCTCCTACAGAAACCATATTAAAACAAAAAATATAGTTCCCCCCAATCGTTTTCCATTTTCATACATTAAAAAAAAAAACGCCAGGGAGGCACTAGGGCCTGCTTTTGAGCTGCGGGTTGCTGACCCACAATCTATGCAGTTACCAAAACGGCGTTCAGAATATTCTGACTATATAATTAATAGAAATAGTAATCGATTGAGAAAATGCAATATTAAAACGCCTATCACTTGTCAGGGTTGTCCCTGACAGTTTGGTCAAGTTTTAGTTTTCCTCTGCGTTTGTCTTTGTTTCCTGTTCTTAGTTTCCTGTCAGTGCTTTTATTTTGTCTTCATTTCCTGATTGTCTCCCTGAGTGCTTTGTCCCCTCAGCTGTGGCTGATTGGCCCGTGGCCACACCTGGTGCCAGTCAGCCAGCTGCCTATTTAAACCTATCCTGCCCTCCAGTCACTGCTGGATTATTGTAGTGTCTACCTGTCTCTGTCACTACTACCTGTCATTTATACTTGTTGTTGTAGCTCTGTCTACTTCTGTCCACTCTGTTCCTATCATAGTTCATCCTGCTCGTTTCTTGCCACGTGAGTTTTGTTTATTCTGGTCACAGTAAGTGTTTTAGTTTCTTGTCCACAGTTAGCCTTTGTGCTATTTTAGTTCATAGCCTAGTTCAGGGGTCACCAACGCGGTGCCCGCGGGCACCAGGTAGCCCGTAAGGACCAGATGAGTAGCCCGCTGGCCTGTTCTAAAAATAGCTCAAATAGCAGCACTTACCAGTGAGCTGCCTCTATTTTTTAAATTGTATTTATTTACTAGCAAGCTGGTCTCGCTTTGCCTGACATTTTTAATTCTAAAAGAGACAAAACTCAAATAGAATTTGAAAATCCAAGAAAATATTTTAAAGACTTGGTCTTCACTTCTTTAAATAAATTCATTAGTTTTTTTTACTTTGCTTCTTATAACTTTCAGACAGACAATTTTAGAGAAAAAATACAACCTTAAAAATTATTTTAGGATTTTTAAACACATATACCTTTTTACCTTTTAAATTCCTTCCTCTTCTTTCCTGACAATGTAAATCAATGTCCAAGTAAATTTATTTTTTTTATTGTAAAGAATAATACATAAATTTAAATTTTAGCTTCTGTTTTTTCGACGAAGAATATTTGTGAAATATTTCTTCAAATTTATTATGATTAAAATTCAAAAAAATTATTCTGGCACATCTAGAAAATCTGTAGAATCAAATTTAAATCTTATTTTAAAGTCTTTTGAATTTCTTTTAAAATTTTTGTTCTGGAAAATCTAGAATAAATAATGATTTGTCTAGCTTGGTCCAATTTGTTATATATTCTAACAAAGTGTAGATTGGATTTTAACCTATTTAAAACATATCATCAAAATTCTAAAATTAATCTTAATCAGGAAAAATTACTAATGATGTTCCATAAATTATTTTTTTTATATTTTTCAAAAAGATTCGAATTAGCTAGTTTTTCTCTTCTTTTTTTCGAATGAATTTTGAATTTTAAAGAGTCGAAATTGAAGATAAACTATGTTTCAAAATGTAATTGTCATTTTTTTCGTGTTTTCTCCTCTTTTAAACCGTTCAATTAAGTGTAAATATCATTAATTATTAATAATAACATAGAGTTAAAGGTAAATTGAGCAAATTGGCTATTTCTGGCAATTGATTTAAGTGTGTATCAAACTGGTAGCCCTTCGCATTAATCAGTACCCAAGAAGTAGCTCTTGGTTTCAAAAAGGTTGGTGACCCCTGGCCTAGTTTGTTCTCCGCCTTGTGCGCGCCTTTTGTTTGTACCCTTTTGTTTGTTTTTTGCCATAGTATTTAATTAAATCATGATTTCTCGCACAATGCCTGCCATCATCTCTGCATCTTGGGGTTCGTCACCAAAAAACTCTGACATCACTAACATCAACACACATGACAAGAATGTATAAATGACCAACATGTTGGTTATTACATAAGACCAACACTGGGTCAAGCTTGGATGCCATCTGTAGCGGCTTCAAGTTTGTTTTAAGGCCACATCTTAAGCGTGCATCACTTCGACCTGTCACATCAGCCCGAGGCACACGCCACAAAAAAGGAGAGACGAGTCCGGGTGTGATGCGTGTAGCTCTTTACCGAGCACCGATCATGATGCCCTTTATCAAAGAAAAAGGACACAGGCAGTCTGGAGGGTGTCGTCCTGCTGTGCCACACCACATCTCTCTTTATCCTCTACCTGTTCCCTCTTCCTCCCTCACATCCTCTTCCTCACATTGCCGCAGCGGAGATTGGAGAGGGAACATCTGCATTTGTAGCTGGCACCTCAGGTAATATGGATTATACTTGTATAGCGCTTTTCTACCTTCAAGGTACTCAAGTATTTCCACATTCACCCATTCACACACACATTCACACACTGATGGCGGGAGCTGCCATGCAAGGCGCTAACCAGCAGCCATTAGGAGCAAGGGTGAAGTGTCTTGCCCAAGGACACAACGGACGTGACTAGGATGGTTGAAGGTGGGGATTGAACCCCAGTAACCAGCAACCCTCCAGGTAATAGTGTTCTCCGAGGCAAGAGCGCAGAAAAAAAACGGCGCAGGAGGACGGAGGTGGGCAGATTGCCATAATAAAAGTAAAACTGACAGGAAATAAATAAATACACTTGTAAAGAACATAATGTCATGGCTGTCTTGAGTTTCCAATCATTTCTACAACTGTTATTTTGTTTTGATAGAGTGATTGGAGCACATACTTGTTGGTCACAAAAAATATTCATGAAGTTTGGTTCTTTTATGAATTTATTATGGGTCTACTGAAAATGTGCCCAAATCTGCTGGGTCAAAAGTATACATACAGCAATGTTAATATTTGGTTACATGTCCCTTGGCAAGTTTCACTGCAATAAGGCGCTTTTGGTAGCCATCCACAAGCTTCTGCTTGAATTTTTGACCACTCCTCTTGACAAAATTGGTGCAGTTCAGCTAAATTTGTTGGTTTTCTGACATGGACTTGTTTCTTCAGCATTGTCCACATGTTTAAGTCAGGACTTTGGAAAGGCCATTCTAAAACCTTAATTCTAGCCTGATTTAGCCATTCCTTTACCACTTTTGACGTGTGTTTGGGGTCATTGTCCTGTTGGAACACCCAACTGCGCCCAAGACCCAACCTCCGGGCTGATGATTTTAGGTTATCCTGAAGAATTTTGAGGTACTGTATTTCCTTGAATTGCTGCCGGGAATATAGTATTCGCCTGCCTAGAATTACAGCCGGGTCAAACTCGTTTCGCAAAATAATTAGCGCATGCTTGGCACTTCCACCGGGTCAAATATGAGTCATTAAATGACTTCCGCCTCCTGGTGGTGGAGGGCGCTAGTGATCCTTCTTGCGACTACTGGTACTGCAGAAGACCGGTGCTGCAGAAGAAGACAACACGCAGCAAGAGTGAGCAGCCATTGTTTGCTTGCACTTTTACCATGGAGGATTACATATCTAAAATAAAACCGTTTTCTAAACTGGACTTTCAATCGAAGCAGGAGGTAATACTTAAAGGAAGATCGCCATTGAGACAGAGAGACTTTTAAAACTGAAGAAAGATAAGGAGGACTTCTATAGAAGCTGCGCATGGACTCATTTATACCTAAAGGTAAGACCATAATAACGTTTTTTTTATTAAATATGATTTTCATGATAAGGTATGCGCCGGAGTGAGAAGAGGTTTTAAAATAATTAGCGCATGCTTGCCAATCCCGCATGCTTTTGGTAAACGCAGGAGTGAGAAGAGGTTTTAAATTAATTAGCGCCCCGGAGGCTATTTAAGGAAATATGGTAATCCTCCTTTTTCACTGTCCCATTTACTCTCTGTAAAGCGCCAGGTTCATTGGCAGCAAAACAGGCCCGGAGCATAATACTACCACCACCATGCTCGACGGTAGGTTTGGTGTTCCTGGGATTAAAGGCCCCACCTTTTCTCCTCCAAACATATGGCTGGGTATTGTGGCCAAACAGCTAGATTTTTGTTTCATCTGACATCACATGGACAAAGATCAATCAATCAATCAATCAATCAATGTTTACTTATATAGCCCTAAATCACAAGTGTCTCAAAGGGCTGCAAAAGCCACAACGACATCCTCGGCTCAGATCCCACATCAGGGCAAGAAAAAACTCAACCCAATGGGATGACAATGAGAAACCTTGGAGAGGACCCCCCCGGGTGACCGGTGCAATGGACGTCGAGTGGATCTAGCATAATATTGTGAGAGTCCAGTCCATAGTGGATCTAACATAATAGTGTGAGAGTCCAGTCCATAGTGGATCTAACATAATAGTGTGAGAGTCCAGTCCATAGTGGGGCCTGTAGGAGATCATCTTGAGTGGAGACAGGTCAGCAGCGCAGACACGTCCCCAACTGATGCACAGATGAGTGGTCCACCCTGGGTCCCGACTTTGGACAGCTAGCGCGTCATCTGTGGTCACCGAATCTGTGACCACAGATAAGACCTGAAAGCCCGTGCGGGAAGCGTCCATCACGTCAGAGGCAGACCACCATAAACGGGCCTGTCTCCATCTTTATGGACGGTGAAACACCTAGATGTGGTGTGGGACTATTGCACCAGGACAGGATATAAGTACACTTACAGGACAGGAATACAGTAGGAAGGGGCTTCATATGGCCCCATTCTCCACGGTTTACCTGACACATGAAACATGACAAATTTGGGGCACGCACTATCAGTGATGGGTTGCATACATTAAAATGTATTTTGTGGCCATTCCAACTTTGACCACAGCGTCAGTTGCAATGTAGAGTGGCGCTCTCCACCAATTTTAGCAGACTGCGTTGCAAAATGATTAACCCTTCCTCTTGCTCTCATGTGAGATTCCACCCAGGAATGGGGTCATACAAACCCTTTCCCGACGGTATATTCAACACTTAATTGATGATTCTTTGAGATTTAACAAGGACATGGAAGAGAAATGGGAACACAGGTTGGATAAAAAGTCATTAGTAGGAAGGAAATCAATGAAGATTTGAGGAAGCTTGTGACAAACACGTGGAGCATCATCATCTCTACTTATGCTGCCAATCGGGGACACTGGCTTTCTATTTCAGTAAATCTGCAGGTGGTGGTGGGGGTGTGTTGCGTGTTACTCCATCTACGGAGAACGACGTCCATTGAATCTGTCTCAGTTTGAATGGATTATCATGAATCACAATAGGATAATGAGAGAGAGGAATAACTAACGTCAACTAACTAACTAACTAAAAACTGTTAATAATGCTCCTTTCCCACTGTACGATGCACACTTTTCTATTGGCCCTGTGATGAGGTGGCGACTTGTCCAGGGTGTACCCCGCCTTCCGCCGGAATGCACTAATACACCCCCATACCATCACAGATACTGGCTTTTGAACTTCGCGCCTATAACAATCCGAATGGTTCTTTTTCTCTTTGGTCCGGAGGACACAACGTCCACAGTTTCCAAAAACAATTTGAAATGTGGACTCGTCAGACCACAGAACACTTTTCCACCTTGCATCTTAGATGAGCTTGGGCCCAAAGAAGCCGGCGGCGTTTCTGGGTGTTGTTGATAAATGGCTTTCGCTTTGCATAGTACAGTTTTAACTTGCACTTACAGATGCAGCGACCAACTGTAGTTACTGACAGTGGTTTTCTGAGGTGTTCCTGAGCCCATGTGGTGATATCCTTTACACACTGATGTTGCATTTTGATGCAGTACCGCCTGAGGGACCCAAGGTCACAGGCATTCAATTTTACGTGCAGTGATTTCTCCAGATTCTCTGAACCTTTTGATGATTTTACGGACCGTAGATGGTGAAATCCCTAATTTCCTTGCAATAGCTGGTTGAGAAATGTTGTTCTTAAACTGTTCGACAAGTTGCTCACGCATTTGTTGACAAAGTGGTGACCCTCACCCCCATCCTTGTTTGTTAATAATTGAGCATTTCATGGAAGCTGCTTTTATACCCAATCATGGCACCCACCTGTTCCCAATTAGCCTGTTCACCTGTGGGATGTTCCCAATAAATATTTGATGAGCATTCCTCAACTTTCTCAGTCTTTTTTGCCACTGGTGCGAGCTTTTTTGAAACATGTTGCAGGCATCACATTCCAAATGAGCTAATATTTGCAAAAACTAACTATTTTTTCCAGTTCGAACGTTAAGTTTCTAGTGTTTTCAGTCTATTCAATAAAATATAAGTTGAAAAGGATTTGCAAATCATTGTATTCTGTTTTTACTTACGATTTACACAACGTGTCAACTTCACTGCTTTTGGGTTTTGTATTTCTTAGATTAATCATTATAACATTTGGGGACACAGCTAAAAATGACAAAAAATAACAAGCGTCTGGCACATTCTCCACTTTGCTGAAGCACTCTGTTTTCTTCCTGCCCTCAGTCTCCTCTTGGATAAAATATATATCTCTACAAAGAAGTCCATTCAGAGGACTTGTTCATTTTTGTTGCACATTAACATGTTTCTGTTTGAGTTGTGTAGATTCATGCGGTGCTATTTTCAATTAGAAGAAAAACAGGGGCAAGCTGAGCCAAGTTGTTACCAAGCGGTGAAAAAGCAGCATTAAAACCATAAAACGTGAATATTCTAACTGATACAGTTCATTGTGTTCTCAGGGCATTGAATCGAACACAACTGGACTGTTCGTGTTGTTTTAGAGGACGTTTTGACTCTAATCAGAGAAGGCTTCATCAGTTCATGCTAACTTAGGGCCGGATTTAACAAGATCCAAACACCTCGTGCTAAACAGTAGGCACAATCTATAAAATAGTGTGTGCTATTAGAGGCCGTGTACCAACTTAGACTTAGACAAACTTTAATGATCCACAAGGGAAATTGTTCCACACAGTAGCTCAGTTACAAAGGATGGAACCAGACCACGTGGATTAAATGAGTATTTTGCATGTACTGCACGGGGCATCACCACAGAGACACTTTCATTTACTGAACATTCATGTCATCATGCTCCTACCTGTGGCGTTTTCTTATGTTTTCAAGTAAGCAGCAGACATCTACCACTTTTTATGGGCATTTTAGAAGCAGTCGTACAATACATCTATAATGAAACCAATGATTAAAAAAAATAATAATAATACAGTTGAAGGTGCGCTTATTGGAGAGGATGCACTTACTCTTAATAAGTACTAGATTTTTTTTTTTCATTTAAGAAATATTTCAATAATACATATTCAATATGAAAAAAATTAACATCATTACAAAAGTACTAGGACACCAAAACACATCAATTTAATTTGTTTTAATCTGCCCTTTTTTAAGGACGTGGCTGCATGGTTACGCGCGGGTTGTTCTCCCAAGATGCAGCAGGAAACTCCGGAGGCAACGTACAGGTGAGACAATGATTTATTTGCACAAATCATGCAGGAGATGCAGAAAAACAAAACAAGCGTGCCGATAGCACGGGAGGCAAAGCTAAGGACGAGACGAACTGGAATCAAGAATCAAGAAATATAGCCGTCGTTAACTGTTGCGTGGACTGCAGTGGTTCTCAAATGGGGGTATGCGTACCCCTGGGGGTACTTGAAGGTATGCCAAGGGGTACGTGAGATTTTTTTTAAATGGCTGTCAAAAAGAACTGTGAAAAGAAATGCAACAATGCAATATTCAGTGTTGACAGCTAGATTTTTTGTGGACATGTTCCATAAATATTGATGTTAAAGATTTCTTTTTTTGTGAAGAAATGTTTAGAATTAAGTTCATGAATCCAGATGGATCTCTATTACAATCCCCAAAGAGGGCGCTTTAAGTTGATGATTACTTCTATGTGTAGAAATCTTTATTTATAATTGAATCACTTGTTTATCTTTCAACAAGTTTTTAGTTATTTGTATATCTTTTTTTCCAAATAGTTCAAGAAAGACCACAACAAATGAGCAATATTTAGCACTGTCATACAATTTAATGAATCAGAAACTGATGACATAGTGCTGTATTTTACTTCTTTATCTCTTTTTTTCAACCAAAAATGCTTTGCTCTGATTAGGGGGTACTTGAATTAAAAACATTTTCACAGGGTGTACATGACTGAAAAAAGGTTGAGAACCACTGGCGTAGAGCAAATATGGAAGCCAGACTGATTGTGGCGAGAAACGGGAATAGGTAGCTCTCTGATTAGTGCCCAGGAGCAGGTGAGCGTCCCGAACATTAATCAGAGGCAGGTGAACCTAATCCGCAGTCATGACAACTAAAACACAACGGAAAACAGAACTGGGGAAGTCAAACTAACAAAACAAAACATGAACCGGGCAACGGATCGTAACACCTTTAAATCCTCTAGCAGCTATGGAATCATAAAATGATGTTGCTGAATAGATGTTATGACGAATATTTATTTTCAACTATCCAAAATATTGACACACACACACACACACACACACACACACACACACACACACACACACACACACACACACACACACACACACACACACACACACACACACACACACACACACACACACACACACACACACACACACACACACACACACACACGCACACACACACACGGAGGACAGAGGATTCTCGTCTGTCATTCGTCTGTCTGTGCAGCGCGAGCGCCTCGCTCTCACCGACGTGTGTGGAACTGTCAGTTTGCACATCCTTCACAATAGTGATGTGCGAGTCACAAAAGGTTCAAAACCTGCACGTTTTTTTTTTCTTGACTCAGCACTCACGGGTTGTCATCTCCGTTAACTCGGTCGGTGACTCACCCCTGCTACGCTCGCCATTTAAAGGCCTACTGAAAGCCACTACTACCGACCACGCAGTCTGATAGTTTATATATCAATGATGAAATCTTAACATTGCAACACATGCCAATACGGCCGGGTTAACTTATAAAGTGCAATTTTAAATTTCCCGGGAAACTTCCGGTTGAAAACGTCTATGTATGATGAAGTTTGCGCGTGACGTCAATGGTTGAAGCGGAAGTATTCAGACACATTGTATCCCAATACAAACAGCTGTGTTTTCATCGCAAAATTCCACAGTATTCTGGACATCTGTGTTGGTGAATCTTTTGCAATTTGTTTAATGAACAATGAAGACTGCAAAGAAGAAAGCTGTAGGTGGGATCGGTGTATTAGCGGCTGGCTGCAGCAACACAACCAGGAGGACTTTGAGTGGGATAGCAGACGCGCTATCCGACGCTAGCCGCCGACTGCACGGATGATCGGGTGAAGTCCTTCGTCGCGCCGTCGATCGCTGGAACGCAGGTGAGCACGGGTGTTGATGACCAGATGAGGGCTGGCGTAGGTGGATAGCTAATGTTTTTAGCATAGCTCTGTCGAGGTCCCGTAGCTAAGTTAGCTTCAATGGCGTCGTTAGCAACAGCATTGCTAGGCTTCGTCCGGCGGTACAGCATTAACCGTATGGTTACAGGTCCAGGGTTTGGTAGTATTGTTGATCTTCTGTCTATCCTTCCAGTCAGGGGCTTATTTCTTTTGTTTATATCTGCATTTAAGCACGATAGGCTATCACGTTAGCTCCGTAGCTAAAGTGCTTCACCGATGTATTGTCGTGGAGATAAAAGTCACTGTGAATGTCCATTTCGCGTTCTCGACTCTCATTTTCAAGAGGATATAGTTTGCGAGGTGGTTTAAAATACAAATCCGTGATCCACAATAGAAAAAGGAGGAAGTGTGGAATCCAATGAGCCCTTGTACCTAAGTTACGGTCAGAGCGAAAAAAGATACGTCCTGCACTGCACTCTAGTCCTTCACTCTCACGTTCCTCATCCACAAATCGTTCATCCTCGCTCAAATTAATGGGGTAATCGTCGCTTTCTCGGTCCGAATCACTCTCGCTGCTGGTGTAAACAATGGGGAAATCTGAGGAGCCTTTCAACCTGCGACGTCACGCTACTTCCGGTACAGGCAAGGCTTTTTTTATCAGCGACCAAAAGTTGCAAACTTTATCGTCGATGATCTCTACTAAATCCTTTCAGCAAAAATATGGCAATATCGCGAAATGATCAAGTATGACACATAGAATGGATCTGCTATCCCCGTTTAAATAAGAACATTTCATTTCAGTAGGCCTTTAAGGGAACAAACCATTTTAATATGTAATTAATTATGCCTCTGGTAGTCTGTGTTTTCGTGAATGTATTCGCCCTATAAAAACAGCAACAAATATGTTTCTTGCGTCAAATCAACTCTCCTTTCCTAAATCACTCGCTGTGTCACATTTCGGCGTGTGCTTGACGATGACTCACTGATTCACAGATACCGAGTCATCGAACTATGAAGTGACCGATGACTCACTGGTTAATGGAGGTGGGACCATCGACGTTGCCGAGTCAGGAAGGAATCATTGAAAAATGAATTTGCCTCTTTGTGAGCCTGTTTTCCTCTATGTTGTATTCAGTTATTTTATTTGGTAAATGGTTGTACTTGTATAGCGCTTTTCTACCTTCAAGGTACTCAAAGCACTTTGACACTATTTCCACATTCACCCATTCACACACACATTAACACACTGATGGCAGGAGCTGCCATGCAAGGCCCTAACCACGACCCATCAGAAGCAAGGATGAAGTGTCTTGCTCAAGGACACAATGGACGTGACAAGGTTGGTAGAAGGTGGGGATTGAACCAGGAACCCTCAGGTTGCTGGCACGGCCACTCTCCCAACTGCACCACGCCGTCCCACTTGCACTGTTAAATCTTATTGTAATGCTGCCCTATAGTTCAGTTATTTGTTTGCATTAAGTTTTTTATTTTGTCCAGAGAATTTGCTCTTATATGTTGGATGTGAGCCCAAAATGTGCATGGTGTATGTATCAACACATTACTAACCATAAAGTGGAATATAGATGTCTATATTGCAGTGTCCTGTAACAGTGTACAAAACCCAAAACCAGTGAAGTTGGAACGTTGTGTAAATGGTAAATAAAAACAGAATACAATGATTTGCTAATCCTTTTCAACTTATATTCAATTGAATAGACTGCAAAGACAAGATATTTAAGGTTCGAACTGCTAAACTTTGTTATTTTTTGCAAATATTAGCTCATTTGGATTTTTGATGCCTGAAACATGTTTTAAAAAGCTGGCACAAGTGGCAAAAAAGACTGATAAAGTTGAGGAATGCTCATCAAACACTTATTCGGAACATCCCACAGGTGTACTAATCCTGACCACCGGTTTATTGCACCTACCATTACCACTGGAGGACTAGAGTCAAAGGAATGGCTAAGCATGTCACACACACACACACACACACACACACAAACACACACATTCTTGTATTTATTACCTTCTTGAGACCTTTGAAAAATGCCTACCTTTTTAGGACCACCCTTTGTAGATATATAAAGATTTGTATTCACAACATTATTTAATATATACATACTATGCAAATATAAAAAAGGTAAGCTTTTAGTTGTTGTTTTTATTGGGGGGGTGGGGGATTTTTTGTTTCTAATTGGTTTTTAATCTTCATTATTTACTTCAAGTTATGACACTGTCTCTATATACATTTTTTTTTTTTTTAATTTTGGCCAAAAGTTGCGCATTTCGATTTCTTACACACACGTGTTATTACATGTGTTGACCAGAGGGCAAGCACTTCAATTTTTTTTACACACACCTGTTATTTCATATGTTCACCAGAAGGGGGAGCACTTTTAAAACCGACACACAGTCAATTTAAAAAATCCCTCCTTTTTGGGACCACCCTAATTTTGATAGATTTCACCACCAGGGGTGCAAATGAGACATTCTCTATTAGAGGCAATGGTTTTCCTTATTGGGACCATGATTTATGTCATCACCTTTGCACCGGTCCTCATATGGAAGGTACTATTCATTGTTGGTATCTCAAGAAGGGTAGAAATACAAGAACACACACACACACACACACACACACACACACACACACACACACACACACACACACACACACACACACACACACACACACACACACACACACACACACACACACCGAACAGGACGGCACAAAAAGTCAACCGCTAAAGCTTTAATGTAAAGTAGGAGATAGCGATCCAGATGTCAATACTTTTAATACCTAGTATAGTATCTGTACGTAAATGATATTACGTGATTAGATCTATATATTTTTTTATCTTGTTCTTAGTATTACAATATCATCTTTTATCATGTTTTGGACACTCGGGTGAAGAGAGGGGCGGAGCTTTCTACCGATCACCACCTGGTGGTGAGTTGGCTGCGATGGTGGGGGAGGATGCCGGACAGACCTGGCAGGCCCAAACGCATTGTGAGGGTTTGCTGGGAATGTCTGGCAGAGTCTCCTGTCAGAGAGAGTTTCAATTCCCACCTCCGGAAGAACTTTGAACATGTCACGAGGGAGGTGCTGGACATTGAGTCCGAATGGACCATGTTCCGCACCTCTATTGTCGAGGCGGCTGATTGGAGCTGTTGCCGCAAGGTAGTTGGTGCCTGTCGTGGCGGTAATCCTAGAACCCGTTGGTGGACACTGGCGGTGAGGGATGCCGTCAAGCTGAAGAAGGAGTCCTATCGGGTTCTTTTGGCTCATAGGACTCCTGAGGCAGCGGACAGGTACCGACAGGCCAAGCGGTGTGCGGCTTCGGCGGTCGCGGAGGCAAAAACTCGGACATGGGAGGAGTTCGGGGAAGCCATGGAAAACGACTTCCGGACGGCTTCGAAGCGATTCTGGACCACCATCCGCCGCCTCAGGAAGGGGAAGCAGTGCACTATCAACACCGTGTACGGTGAGGATGGTGTTCTGCTGACCTCGACTGCGGATGTTGTGGATCGGTGGAGGAAATACTTCGAAGACCTCCTCAATCCCACCAACACGTCTTCCTATGAGGAAGCAGTGCCTGGGGAATCTGTGGTGGGCTCTCCTATTTCTGGGGCTGAGGTTGCTGAGGTAGTTAAAAAGCTCCTCGGTGGCAAGGCCCCGGGGGTGGATCGGAGTTCCTTAAGGCTCTGGATGCTGTGGGGCTGTCTTGGTTGACAAGACTCTGCAGCATCGCGTGGACATCGGGGGCGGTACCTCTGGATTGGCAGACCGGGGTGGTGGTTCCTCTCTTTAAGAAGGGAAACCGGAGGGTGTGTTCTAACTATCGTGGGATCACACTCCTCAGCCTTCCCGGTAAGGTCTATTCAGGTGTGCTGGAGAGGAGGCTACGCCGGATAGTCGAACCTCGGATTCAGGAGGAACAGTGTGGTTTTCGTCCTGGTCGTGGAACTGTGGACCAGCTCTATACTCTCGGCAGGGTCCTTGAGGGTGCATGGGAGTTTGCCCAACCAGTCTACATGTGTTTTGTGGACTTGGAGAAGGCATTTGACCGTGTCCCTCGGGAAGTCCTGTGGGGAGTGCTCAGAGAGTATGGGGTATCGGACTGTCTGATTGTGGCGGTCCGCTCCCTGTATGATCAGTGCCAGAGTTTGGTCCGTTTCCAGTGAGGGTTGGACTCCGCCATGGCTGCCCTTTGTCACAGATTCTGTTCATAACTTTTATGGACAGAATTTCTAGGCGCAGTCAAGGTGTTGAGGGGATCTGGTTTGGTGGCTGCAGGATTAGGTCTCTGCTTTTTGCAGATGATGTGGTCCTGATGGCTTCATCTGGCCAGGATCTTCAGCTCTCGCTGGATCGGTTCGCAGCTGAAGCGACTGGGATGAGAATCAGCACTTCCAAGTCCGAATCCATGGTTCTCGCCCGGGAAAGGGTGGAGTGCCATCTCCGGGTTGCGGAAGAGACCCTGCCCCAAGTGGAGGAGTTCAAGTACCTCGGAGTCTTGTTCACGAGTGAGGGAAGAGTGGATCGTGAGATCGACAGGCGGATCGGTGCGGCGTCTTCAGTAATGCGGACGCTGTATCGATCCGTTGTGGTGAAGAAGGAGCTGAGCCGGAAGGCAAAGCTCTCAATTTACCGGTCGATCTACATTCCCATCCTCACCTATGGTCATGAGCTTTGGGTTATGACCGAAAGGACAAGATCACGGGTACAAGCGGCCGAAATGAGTTTCCTCCGCCGGGTGGCGGGGCTCTCCCTTAGAGATAGGGTGAGAAGCTCTGCCATCCAGGGGGAGCTCAAAGTAAAGCCACTGCTCCTCCACATCGAGAGGAGCCAGATGAGGTGGTTCGGGCATCTGGTCAGGATGCCACCCGAACGCCTCCCTAGGGAGGTGTTTAGGGCACGTCCGACCGGTAGGAGGCCACGGGGAAGACCCAGGACACGTTGGGAAGACTATGTCTCCCGGCTGGCCTGGGAACGCCTCGGGATCCCCCGGGAGGAGCTGGACGAAGTGGCTGGGGAGAGGGAAGTCTGGGCTTCCCTGCTTAAGCTGCTGCCCCCGCGACCCGACCTCGGATAAGCGGAAGAAGATGGATGGATGGATGGATCATCTTTTATTGGACAATTTTGTGATTGTTTACAAACTCAGGGAGTAAGTCTCTGGAGACAGGAAAGCTTTGAAAGCAAAACCCAAATTATTTAAATGGCAGCCAATAGTAGCTTTTGCTTTTGTTTAGTTATTGTGCACTAACCACTTTATTTTGTTCAACAATTGTATGAAGCATTCAATACAATAAATGCAATTTACAGTAATACTAGCAAATATTGGATCGGACCGCAGGCCAAAAATGTTAATCAAGACATCCCAGCAGCTCTAGTCTGAGCCTAGTACCGGAGCTCAAGTGTTTATCCTCTACAGGAGGGTGCATGCTCTGATAAGAAAGGTTTTGCTCTGTTATGGAGCAAAACAGCTGTGAAGAGACATCGAAAAGAGACCTCTGGCAGCACAACAGTTGTTAGGACTTAGTCTGGTTAGTATTCCATTCAGGTGTATCAGTAGTCAAAGAGGCACCAATCTAAGTCTGTGAGCATGAACTGATTACAGTCTACTCAAATCAGAGGTGAAACGTCTTTTAAGCCACCCTGAACAGTCCAGTTGCGATCAATTCAATGCTCTGAGAATAGAACCATCAAAGGCTTTAATCAGTGTTCAATTAACGGACAATGGCAGATAATGCCCTCACAAGACATTGTTTGTTGCGGCCCAACCCAAATACATTTGGACCACCACATATAGATTTGATACTATCTGTCAACCCTTGCTCTATAAAACAGTATAACACAGCTGGGGCCTCATATACAAAACCCTAAACCAGTGAAGTTGGCACGTTGTGTAAATGGTAAATAAAAACAGAATAAAATGATTTGCAAATTCTTTTCAACCTATATTCAATTGAATAGACTGCAAAGACAAGATATTTAACGTTCAAACTGGAAAACTTTGTTATTTTTGGCAAACATTACCTCATTTGGAATGTTGATGTCTGTAACATGTTTCAAAGAAGCTCGCACAAGTGGCAAAAAAGACTGAGGAAGTTGAGGAATGCTCATCAAACACTTATTTGGAACATCCCACAGGTGAACAGGCTAATTGGGAACAGGTGGGTGCCATGATTGGGTATGAAAGCAGCTTCCGTGAAATGCTCAGTCATTCACAAACAAAGATGGGGCGAGGGTCACCACTTTGTAAACAAATGCGTGAGCAAATTGTCCAACAGTTTAAGAACAACATTTCTCTACGAGCTATTGTAAGGAATTTAGGGATTTCACCATCTACGGTCCGTAATATCATTAAAAGGTTCAGATAATCTGGAGAAATCACTGCACGTAAGCAATAATAATACGGACCTTCGATCCCTCAGGCGGTACTGCATCAAAAAGCGACATCGGTGTGCAAAGGATATCCCCACCTGAGGCTCAGGAACACTTCAGAAAACCACTGTCAGTAACTACAGTTGGTTGCTACATCTGTAAGTGTAAATTAAAACTCTACTATGCAAAGCCAAAGCCATTTATCAACAACACCCAGAAACGCACGGTGGAAGAGGGGTTAGTGCATCTGCCTCACAATACGAAGGTACTGAGTAGTTCTGAGTTCAATCCCGGGCTCGGGATCTTTCTGTGTGGAGTTTGCATGTTCTCCCCGTGACTGCGTGGGTTCCCTCCGGGTACTCCGGCTTCCTCCCACCTCCAAAGACATGCACCTGGGGATAGGTTTATTGGCAACACTAAATTGTCCCTAGTGTGTGAATGTGAGTGTGAATGTTGTCTGTCTATCTGTGTTGGCCCTGTGATGAGGTGGCGACTTGTCCAGGGTGTACCCCGCCTTCCGCCCGATTGTAGCTGAGATAGGCTCCAGCGCCCCCCGCGACCCCGAAGAGAATAAGCGGTAGAAAATGGATGGATAGATGGACCCAGAAACGCCGCCGGCTACGCTGGGCCCGAGCTCATCTAAGATGGACTGATGCAAAGTGGAAAAGTGTTCTGTGGTCTGACAAGTCCACATTTTAAATTGTTTTGGAAACTTTGTACGTCGTGTCCTCCGGAACAAAGAGGAAGCTAAACTACAAATCTGTGAAGGTACCATTAATGCTGAAAGGTACATACAGGTTTTGGAGCAACATATGTTGTCATCCAAGCAAGGTTATCATGGACGCCCCTGCTTATTTCCGCAATACAATGCCAAGCCACGTGTTACAACAGTGTGGCTTCATAGTAAAAGAGTGCGGGTACTAGACTGGCCTGCCTGTAGTCCAGACCTGTCTCCCATTGAAAATGTGTGGGGCATTATGAAGCCTAAAATACCACAACGGAGACCCCCGGACTGTTGAACAACTTAAGCTGTACATCAAGCAAGAATTGGAAATAATTCCACCTAAAAAGCTTCAAAAATTGGTCTCCTCAGTTCCCAAACGTTTACTGAGTGTTGTTAAAAGGACACATTGGTAAAAATGCCCCTGTGCCAACTTTTTTGCAATGTGTTGCTGCCATTAAATTCTAAGTTAATGATTATTTGCAAAAAAACATTTTGTTTCTCAGTTCAAACATTAAATATCTTGTCTTTGCAGTCTATTCAATTAATTTTAAGTTGAAAATGATTTGCAAATCATTGAATTCTGTTTTTATTTAAGAATTACACAATATGCCAACTTCACTGGTTTTGGGTTTTGTATTAAGAGTTGTGTGGATTTCCTACTAAAAACAGACGTACGTTCAAATCCAGAAAACAAATTACGCAAGAAAAAATTCAGACGTAATAACGTGTACGCATGCACAAATCCAAGCACATTTCTTTTTTAAATCGCAATCAACTTAAAATTGATCGCAGGACGTTGCTGAGCTTGTAAATAGGCAAAGCATATTAAAAGAAGCCATGTGTCTGGGATCTGCACACTCTGCCAAATCCCAATTCAGTAGGGGTGCTTATTTTTCGTCATTCCAGCCAACAACAGAGTAGTGAGATTGAGAGCCTTTTGTTCCGTCTGGTAAGAATCACACAAAGTCTGAAATAGAAAATAAATGGTAGGACGTCAAGAAGATGGATGTGAATGGCACGGATAGACGACTTGGGGGACCGGAGATTAGTGCTGCACCCCGTTTCAAAAGATAGTCGCTGAAATGTTAGGTAAAACTTTACAAAATGAACAACAACAAGATAGATTTTTCAAATGTTATTTTAAAGATTGAAAGTTGCCATCAATCCCACGTGGGTGCTCGGCATTGTCCGTGGGTGCTCGGGCCCCAAAGCACTCACGGGATCGCCGCCTATGCCCCGGACAACGACACCTCGCTCCAACCCTTGACCACTTGCCTTTCCCCGGACCTCCTAGCCTGCCTTGCCCTTTCTGGACTTCCGCACCTGTCTCAACACGCACCTCCAACACCTCCCGGTAACACTCAACATACAATCGCTTCCCATAGTCTCACCACACCAATTTGCACAGGCACAGATTTAATTGATTTTACTCAGCGTGGCTGAACGTTCTGAGTTACGAACTCGAAAGTGGAACAAATCGTGCCCGTAAGTTGAGATACATTCATGCATGATAGCCGTTAAAAACATGAAGTTAGACGTGACAAATTTCCATGCAACCTTTGGAGGCTTTAACTGTACAGAACCTTGCATACTAAAGCACTGCTGGGTGAAAAAAGGGTATGACGGCTGCCTGTACAACTACAGAATCTCCTTAAGCCTCTCCAACCTTTGAACCCACCGCCCAAAAAAACCTAAATGTTGTTTCTCTCTCTCGCTTTGCTCTTTGCCGTTTGTTGTGTCAGACCAGTGTTTCTCTCAGGGAATAAAAGTTCCTGGTCAATCCCAAGTTCTTTCGGATGATCATGAAAGCCAATGGCAACGCGTCAATCCAATTCATTTAGGTCTGTGCACAGATTTTAGCCATTTTTGTCTTGATGTTTTGGTTCATTCTCTCGACCTTACCATGACACAATGACGTGAGTTGATCACTATTTCTCATCCGCAGGAATGCCTCATCTGCGGGAATCTTTACTATGTAGAGATGGGTAAGGTCAAAAATACACTCAACATTCCTATCGTACTACAACTCTGTCTATGTGGTCCAAAACAGTGTATGATTTACAGACTTCAGGACAGACTCCTAATCCAGATTTTACAAAAGGCTCTGCTTACCTTGATTTATGTTTTGGCGCCAAGTGAGTCGGTCCAGAAGAGTGTAAGAGACGTTCAATCCTCAACATGCCATCTCGGACAAAGCCCACAATTTTTTGCGTCAGACCAGTCTTCCTCTCAGGGAATAAAAGTCACTGGTCAATCCCAAATTCTTTCGGATGATCATGAAAGCCAATGACAACGCGTCAATCCAATTAATTTAGGTCTGTTCACAGATTTCAGCCATTTTTGTCTTGATGTTTTGGTTCATTCTCTCGACCTTACCATGACACAATGACGTGAGTTGACCACTATTTCTCATCCGCAGAAATGCCTCATCTGCGGGAATCTTTATTATGTAGAGGCGGGTAAGGTCAAAAATACACTCAACATTCCTATCGTACTACAACTCTGTCTATGTGGTCCAAAACAGTGTTTGATTTACAGACTTCAGGACAGACTCCTAATCCAGTTTTTACAAAATGCTCTGCTTACCTTGATTTATGTTTTGGCGCCAAGTGAGTCTGTCCAGAAGAGTGTAAGAGACGTTCAATCCTCAACATGCCATCTCGGACAAAGCCCTCAAATTTTTGCGTCAGACCAGTCTTCCTCTCAGGGAATAAAAGTCACTGGTCAATCCCAAATTCTTTCGGGTGACATATATGTTGAGTAAGAAGGACCATCAAGACAGAATAGGAATATTATCAAGTTTTACTAAAGCTTTAGGAGACCAGTCTTACAGTGGATTAATAGCAGCATCTAGAAGCGGTTTGAAAATCAAACGGAAATAGTCAGTTTATTTAGTACGAAAACAGCCCCACCCTCCCAGAAAGGAATACAGCCTCATTGCTCTAATACAGCTTAGCACGGTGGCAGAGAGGTTAGTGCGTCTGCCTCATAATACGAAGGTCCTGGGTTCGATCCTGCGCTTGGGATCTTTCTGTGTGGAGTTTGCATGTTCTCCCTGTGACTGCGTGGATTCCCTCCGGGTACTCCGGCTTCCTCCCACCTCCAAAGACATGCACCTGGGGATAGGTTGATTGGCAACACTAAATTGGCTCTAGTGGGTGAACGTGAGTGTGAATGTTGTCTGTCTATCTGTGTTGGCCCTGCAATGAGATGGCAACTTGTCCAGGGTGTACCCCGCCTTCCGCCCGATTGTAACTGAGATAGGCTCCAGCGCCCCCGAAGGGAATAAGCGGTAGAAAATGGATGGATGGATGTTCTAATACAGATAAGGTAAAAAGGGAGTACATCATACTCCCAATACACATTCCAACGCCTTCAAGGTAAAGCACAGAGTTTACTTGCGGACATAAGAAGCACAGAGTGTACACATGGAAAAAATACTAGCTGCTTTAAATGCCTACTGAAACCCACTACTACCGACCACGCAGTCTGATAGTTTATATATCAATGATGAAATCTTAACATTGCAACACATGCCAATACGGCCGGGTTAACTTATAAAGTGCAATTTTAAATTTCCCGCGAAATATTCTGCTGAAAACGTCTCGGTATGATGATGTTTGCGCGTGACGTCAAGGATTGTGCGGACATTTTGGGACAGCATTGTGGCCAGCTATTAAGTCGTCTGTTTTCATCGCAAAATTCCACAGTATTCTGGACATCTGTGTTGGTGAATCTTTTGCAATTTGTTTAATGAACAATGAAGACATCAAAAAAGAAAGCTGTAGGTGGGATCGGTGTATTAGCGGCTCGCTACAGCAACACAACCAGGAGGACTTTGAGTTGGATAGCAGACGCGGTACCGTGAGTACACAGCTTTGGCTTCCAAACATTTGATCGCTTGCCCGTAAGTGCGTGCCGCTATGTGCATGTCACGTACGTAACTTTGGGGAAATATATGTGCTGTATGAACTTTACGGAGGTGAACGGTACTTTGGGCTGTGGGATTGAGTGTGTTGTGCGGGTGTTTGAGTTGTATTGGTGGGTTATATGGACGGGAGGGGGGAGGTGTTTGTTATGCGGATTAATATGTGGCATATTAAATATAAGCCTGGTTGTGTTGTGGCTAATAGAGTATATATATGTCTTGTGTTTATTTACTGTTTTAGTCATTCCCAGCTGAATATCAGGTCCCACCCGCCAATCACAGCATCTTCCCTATCTGAATCGCTTCCACTGCCCTCTAATCCTTCACTCTCACGTTCCTCATCCACAAATCTTTCATCCTCGCTCAAATTAATGGGGTAATCATCGCTTTCTCGGTCCGAATCGCTCTCGCTGCTGGTGGGAATGATTGTAAACAATGTGCAGATGTGAGGAGCTCCACAACCTGTGACGTCACGCTACTTCCGGTACAGACAAGGGTTTTTTTATCAGCGACCAAAAGTTGCGAACTTTATCGTCGATGTTCTCTACTAAATCCTTTCAGCAAAAATATGGCAATATCGCGAAATGATCAAGTATGACACATACAATGGATCTGCTATCCCCGTTTAAATAAGAAAAATTCATTTCAGTAGGCCTTTAAACATGACTATTGATAAAGAAAGAACTCTTTAAAAATATATGCATTCTCCACGCGTTCCACAGTCTTTTTACTAAGTTAGAACTCGTAATTAGTGATTGTCTTCTCTGCAGGAGCTGCAGAGAAGACACACAACTGACACAGGCTGCTGAGCAACAATCCAGGAGATTCCGCAGAAGCCGAGTGTTTGTTTTGGAAGACACTTCCGCATTTGCTAAAATTGCATCGATGGCGGTGTGTGTGTTGCCAAGAAACAAGTGCTCAGTGCTCACGCATAACTGCTGACATGCGCACCGTAGGAAAAAAAAAAAAGCAAACATGCGAACAGCACTGCCAACTGTTGTCAGATGGATCAGTCTGCAAGCCGCACACTCGCCCCAGCCCAGCGCCCCCCTCGATGCAATCCAGCAAACACATGATGTGGCCATCCATTTTAGCAACAATCACTAATGGTGCCGGAGAGGAAAGACAGGCGAGAGAGACAGAGACGGAGACGCCTGGTGCCTCAAGAGCTAAGTGATACTAACCATTTATATATCAGCAACGACACTGTTTTACAGCCCACTCCTGCTGTTCAAACCATCTGGGGGATAAAAAGAATTCACCAGCCGACTCCTTGAACCGACTCGTTAAAGGCTGTAAATAGGAGTAGCAAAGGTAGCCATGCAGGCACTTCCATCAAAATAATATGATTAGACGCTCCCAGAAGTTTGAAGGGTCAATGCATGCAGTATGAGGTCTGATGACTTTTACATTAAAGGCCTACTGAAACCCACTACTACCGACCACGCAGTCTGATAGTTTATATATCAATGATGAAATCTTAACATTGCAACACATGCCAATACGGCCGGGTTAACTTATAAAGTGCAATTTTGAATTTCTCGCAGAACTTCCGGTTGAAAACGTCTATGTATGATGACGTATGCGCGTGACGTCGATGGTTGAAACGGAACTATTCGGACACCATTGTATCCAATACAAAAAGCTCTGTTTTCATCGCAAAATTCCACAGTATTCTGGACATCTGTGTTGGTGAATCTTTTGCAATTTGTTTAATGAACAATGAATACTGCAAAGAAGAAAGTTGTAGGTGGGATTGGTGTATTAGCGGCTGGCTGCAGCAACACAACCAGGAGGATTTTGACTTGGATAGCAGACGCGCTATCCGACGCTAGCCGCCGACCGCATCGATGATCGGGTGAAATCCTTCGTCGCTCCGTCGATCGCTGGAACGCAGGTGAGCACGGGTGTTGATGAGCAGATGGGGGCTGGCTGGCGTAGGTGGATAGCTAATGTTATTAGCATAGCTCTGTGAGGTCCCGTAGCTAAGTTAGCTTCAATGGCGTCGTTAGCAACAGCATTGTTAAGTTTCGCCAGGCTGGAAAGCATTAACCGTGTAGTTACAGGTCCATGGTTTAATAGTATTGTTGATTTTCTGTCTATCCTTCCAGTCAGGGGTTTATTTCTTTTGTTTCTATCTGCAGTTAAGCTCGATGCTATCATGTTAGCTCCGTAGCTAAAGTGCTTCGCCGATGTTTTGTCGTGGAGATAAAAGTCACTGTGAATGTCCATTTCGCGTTCTCCACTCTCATTTTCAAGAGGATATAGTATCAGAGGTGGTTTAAAATACAAATTCATGATCCACAATAGAAAAAGGAGAAAGTGTGGAATCCAATGAGCCCTTGTACCTAAGTTACGGTCAGAGCGAAAAAAGATACGTCCTGCACTGCACTCTAGTCCTTCACTCTCACGTTCCTCATCCACAAATCTTTTATCCTCGCTCAAATTAATGGGGTAATCGTCGCTTTCTCGGTCCGAATCGCTCTCGCTGCTGGTGTAAACAATGGGGAAATGTGAGGAGCCCTTCAACCTGTGACGTCACGCTACTTCCGGTACAGGCAAGGCTTTTTTTTATCAGCGACCAAAAGTTGCGAACTTTATCGTCGATGTTCTCTACTAAATCCTTTCAGCAAAAATATGGCAATATTGCGAAATGATCAAGTATGACACATAAAATGGATCTGCTATCCCCGTTTAAATTAAAAAAAGTCATTTCAGTAGGCCTTTAAAATACAAAAGAAAAGCCTGCTGTTGTTTCTTTACAATGCAAATATCCATAACATCCTCATACACCGCAATTATTTGCCATTTGCCAAGATGTAAACTTTTGTTTCTAGAAATATCGCTGTAGTCTAAAGAGCCATTTAGTTATTTTTAATCTTTAATCTTAATTTTAGCATGAATAATTATATTTTGTCTATTCTAGTTTAAGCAGTGGTGGGCCGCCAGCAAGGCCTTCTGTGCTGGCCTAACATAACCAGAAATCATGATGGTAATTGAAGATAAAATCATTTTTTAATATTACTTTCTTAGACTTAGACTTCCTTTTATTGTCATTCAAATTTGAACTGTACAGTAGAGATAAGAAAAACATTCCGTTGCATTAGCTCGCTGTAGTGCAGGATAAAGAGCAATAAGGTGCAAATATAAATACATAGATTACTGTAGAGATAAATATATTGCACTTTTGCATATGCATCCACGATTATGGATGTATGTTATATTGTCTTTATATTCCAGCTAGTTAATCCGTTTTTGGGGGGAGTTGAGGGGATTATTATAAAGTACCAATGATTGTCACACACACACTAGGTGTAATGAAATGTGTCCTCTGCATTTGACCCATCCCCTTGTTCACCCCCTGGGAGGTGAGGGGAGCAGTGGGCAGCAGCGGTGCCGCGCCTGGGAATATTTTTTGGTGATTTAACCCCCAATTCCAACCCCTGATGCTGAGTGCCATGGTAATGGGTCCCATTTTTATAGTCTTTGGTATGACTCAGCCGGGGTTTGAACTCACAACACTCTACGGACACTCTAACCACTAGGCCACTGAGTAGGTTATTATGATGCGTTCAAGAGTCTTATGGCCTGAGGGAAGAAGATGCTACAGAACCTGGAGGTTCTGCTACGGAGTCATGTGTTGCCTTCATTATAACACTTACAGTATATGAGACTTTTAAAGTCATTTTGTTAGTAGGCTATCATAGCTAATATAGACACTTACATCATGTGTTGCCTTCATTATAACACTTATGAGACTTTTAAAGTAATTTTGATAGTAGGCTAATATAGCTAATATAGACACTTACGTCATGTGTTGCCTTCATTATAACACTTATATAAGACTTTTAAAGTCAATTTGATAGTAGGCAATTATAGCTAATATAGACACTTACGTCATGTGTTGTCTTTATTATAACACTTATATGAGACTTTTAAAGTCATTTTGATAGTAGGCTAATATAGCTAAGAGACACTTATACCATGTGTTGCCTTCATTATAGCACTCATATAAGACTTTTAAAGTCCTTTTGATAGTAGTCTATTATAGCTAATATAGACAATTACGTCATGTTTTGTCTTCATTATAACACTTAGGAGACTTTTAAAGTCATTTTGATAGTAGGCTATTATAGCTAATATAGACACTTACGTCATGTGTTGCCTTCATTATAACACTTATATAAGACTTTTAAAGTCAATTTGATAGTAGGCAATTATAGCTAATATAGACACTTACGTCATGTGTTGTCTTTATTATAACATTTATATGAGACTTTTAAAGTCATTTTGATAGTAGGCTAATATAGCTAATATAGACACATCATGCGTTGCCTTCATTATAACACTTATATAATACTTTTAACACTAGAAGTCCCAGCATTTTTCTGTCTACCTAGAAGACCCAGAGAGGGGTCATTTGGCCCGACGCTTTTCCCGAATACACTAATCACTCATTTTGTTATGGTAATGAGGCTGTTAGGGGCAGTTTGTCTAGGTAGACAGAAAAATTATACATGTGGGAAATGCCGAAAGGAGCAATGGCAGTGCCAGGATTGTGAGTGACTGCTCAAATGTATGTCAGTCACGTTTACATGGACATGGTTTTTCATTCTTTGTAAATATGCTTTTTTCTTTGTAAATTTTTTTTTTAAACTATTTTTGGCACACAAAAATAACAATTGCTTCTGCAACAACCCTCCACACCAAAACTGGGAAAACAGTTGCTTTTTCATTCTTTGTAAATATGTTTTGTTTTGTATTTTTTTTAACAATAAATGTCAGAGTGTTGATCCCTTCATTCTGTTGATCCTTGCAAAAACACACACAACCTACCTCAGAACTAAAGCTTGAGCTGTAAGGTCCCCTCCCCCACACAGGCTCAAGTGGCCCCCTGCCGTGTGCCACTAACAGCCACATTTTCATAACAAAAGGAGTGTCCACAGGGGGGACTAGGGGTCAAATGACCCTCTTGTGTGTTTTCTAGGTAAAAGTGTCAATTGACCCTTCTCTGGGACTTCGCGTGTTAAAGTCCTTTTGATAGTAGTCTATTATAGCTAATATAGACAATTATGTCATGTTTTGTCTTTATTATAACACTTATATGAGACTTTTAAAGTAATTTTGATAGTAGGCTATTATAGCAAATATAGACACTCACATCATGTGTTGTCTTTATTATAACACTTAAATGAGACTTTTAAAGTCATTTTGATAGTAGGCTAATGCATCAAATATAGACACATCATGTGTGGTCTTCATTATAACATTTATACAAGACTTTTAAAGTCATTTTGATAGTAGGCTATTATAGCAAATATAGACACTTACATCATGTGTTGTCTTTATTATAACACTTAAATGAGACTTTTAAAGTCATTTTGATAGTAGGCTAATACATCAAATATAGACACATCATGTGTGGTCTTCATTATAACATTTATATAAGACTTTTAAAGTCATTTTGATAGTAGGCTATTATAGCTAATATAGACACGTCACGTGTTGCCTTCATTATAACACTTATATAAGACTTTTAAAGTCATTTTGATAGTAGGCTAATATAGGTAATATAGACACTTATCTCATGTGTTGTCTTTATTATAACACTTATATACGGCTTTTCATTTTGCGGCTCCGGACAGATTTTTTGTTGTTGTATTTTTGGTCCAATATGACTCTTTCAACGTTTTTGGGTTGCCGACCCCTGACCTAGCTTATCCCCCTCTGGCTGAGAGCTTTACCTAATGTCCAAACAAGTGCATCCACCTCACTGTGATGTCACAACGCGGCCATGAGACTGCAAAAACCCCTACAAAGAGAGACATCCTAAACTGCGTGCACCTTCACGCCCAAATGCATGAATCTTACAACATTTATAAGTCAGAAAAGACAAAATTCATCATAGGTTCCCTATAAAATGTATTTTAAAACCAGTATAACCCGAGACTTTTTACAGATTCTCGTGGACAAAGCCAGGGTGCGACAGTAGCCTAGAGCGAGCAGCCGCTTCATTTACTTACTAAGATATCATATTTCTCCTCATTACCATCACTGGCATCTCAAATAAACAGAAAAACACACTTGCAGAGTTAAAAAAAAAACCTCTGCACATTTATGCAGAAAATCAAGCTGTACTGTAGTCCCATGCAGAGCTGCAAATGTTCACGCTTTAATAGCGTTGCCTGGGAGCAGGGTTGATAATGGCGGCAGAGAGACAACTTTCTTATCCCTGCCAAAACCCTCACACCTTATGTTTTTTTATAATTGTTTGGTTGTTGTTAGTTTGGCCACAGAGAGCCCGACGCAGGCAGTATGTGGTGCAAAAGATGTCAACAAAACAAACACAGCCTTTTCCACACTTCTGCTTGGAATCAATGCGTTTGACACCATAGCATGACATAATGTTGCATTGGCCCGGGTGCCAGCATGAAAACAGGGAAGACACCGACAAGGTTAAAAAAAAAAAAGCAAACAAGCTGATGTCTGATGAGGTATTTTGGTCCTGAGAAAGTCCTGCAAAAGAACACAATTTGTCCCTCAATTTAACTTTTTTTTTTTTTTTGTCCTGTCCATCTTCTCAGGCAAATCATATAGTAGATGCAGAAGCCCATATCGGCTGTTCAGATTTACTTTACAAAAGAGAAGTGCAGGATACTTCTTTTGTTGCCTTATTTGTATTTGACTTTATTAAATGTATTTATATTATCATTTGGTGCAGCCGGGCCGGAGCAGGAGGGGATGGATAGAAAGCGAGAGAGAAAAGGAAGACAGAGGGGGAAATTGTGGGGACAAGAGGGGGATAAGACAGGGAGACAAAAACAACAACAACAACAACAATAGAGCAACATCAGCAAATCCGATAAGTACAAATATGATGGTAAAAGTGATAGCAAAGAAGCAGTTAGCGAAATAAATAATAATACAGAAATGACAATGAGCATTATTACACTACAGAAATACAAATACCAATAGAAATAGTGCTATTGATAATGAACAATACCAATAAATTACCTCTATTATCAACAATACAGTTGTTCAAAAGCAACAATACATATACGTAACGAAAACTAGAGATACAAAATAATGCAGAAAAATGGAGGGGAAGAAAGAGAAGCAACCTATATTAACCTTGTAGATTGTTATAGTATCAATAGGTTAAAGGCCTACTGAAACCCACTACTACCGACCACGCAGTCCGATAGTTTATATATCAATGATGAAATCTTAACATTGCAACACATGCCAATACGGCCAGGTTAACTTATAAAGTGCAATTTTAAATTTCCTGCCACACTTCCGGTTGAAAACGTCTAGATATGATGACGTATGCGCGTGACGTAAACGGTTGATAGAAGTATTGGTACCCCATTGAATACAATACAAAAAAGCTCTGTTTTCATCTGAAAATTCCACAGTATTCTGGACACCTGTGTTGGTGAATCTTTTGCAATTTGCTTAATGAACAATGAAGACTGAAAGAAGAAAGCTGTAGGTGGGATCGGTGTATTAGCGGAGGACTACAGCAACACAACCAGGAGGACTTTGACTTTGATAGCAGACGCGCTATCCGACGCTACGGATGATCGGGTGAAGTCCTTCGTCGCGCCGTCGATCGCTGGAACGCAGGTGAGCACGGGTGTTGATGAGCAGATGAGGGCTGGCTGGCGTAGGTGAATAGCTAATGTTTTTAGTATAGCTCTGTGAGGTCCCGTTGCTAAGTTAGCTTCAATGGCGTCGTTAGCAACAGCATTGTTAAGCTCCGCCAGGCTGGAAAGCATTAACCGTGTATTTACAGGTCCATGGTTTAATAGTACTGTTGATTTTCTGTCTATCCTTCCAGTCAGGGGTTTATTTCTTTTGTTTCTATCTGCAGTTAAGCACGATGCTATCACGTTAGCTCCGTAGCTAAAGTGCTTCGGCGATGTATTGTCGTGGAGATAAAAGTCACTGTGAATGTCCATTTCGCATTCTCGACTCTCATTTTCAAGAGGATATAGTATCCGAGGTGGTTTAAAATACAAATCCGTGATCCACAATAGAAAAAGGAGAGAGTGTGGAATCCAATGAGCACAGCTTGTACCTACGTTACGGTCAGAGCGAAAAAAGATGCGTCCTGCACTGCACTCTAGTCCTTCACTCTCACGTTCCTCATCCACAAATTTTTCATCCTGGCTCAAATTAATGGGGTAATTGTCGCTTTCTCGGTCCGAATCGCTCTCGCTGCTGGTGTAAACAATGGGGAAATGTGAGGAGCTTTTCAACCTGTGACGTCACGCTACTTCCGGTACAGGCAAGGCTTTTTTTAATCAACGACCAAAAGTTGCGAACTTTATCGTCGATGTTCTCTACTAAATCCTTTCAGCAAAAATATGGAAATATCGCGAAATGATCAAGTATGACACATAGAATGGATCTGCTATCACCGTTTAAATTTTAAAAATTCATTTCAGTAGGCCTTTAAGCTTTGTCAGTGTGCCATGTGTTACCCAGTTTACCGTAGGGCAACGACGTTAATATATGTTACATTTGTCCCTCAATTAGCACAACAAATGTGAATGACGACCCCACGCACACACAACGCCACATCTGCAGCGGACAGGTGAGCGCTGCACGCAGGATTTCACTCAACAGCTTTACGTCGGGATTCAAAACGAAGAGTGATATAAAGTCTCGGCGCCGACAGGAAAACAAAAGGCCTTAGTGCTGCTATTCGCCATAATCTCCGCTCTTGGTGCGTAAGAGGATGTAACAATAGGAGATGCCGGTAATCACTTATTATCCCATCACAACAGCAGCGTGGAGGAGAGAAGGCGAGGGGGGGGGGGATCTCTATGACGAGGAATGGCAATAAAGTGTTTGGGAGACAAAAGACGGTGATTGTGGAGGATATCCACACAGGGCTGCAAGCTTTGGCGACACATGTTAACCAGGTGGTATGCTCTCTGCAGATTTGACGTGTTTCTGACAGTAAACAGTCACACTGTCATTAACTGATACAAGGGGTTAGCTTATTTTTTGTTATGTTTTTTTTTTACATTTTGGAAAATAGTTACGCTGTTGTAAAAAAAACCCAAAACCAGTGAAGTTGGCACGTTGTGTAAATCGTAAATAAAAACAGAACAGAATGATTTGCAAATCCTTTTCAACCTACGGTCAGAACTTTCCTCCAGAAGGTATTTTTGTCCATGTGATGTCAGATGAAACAAAAATACCCAGTAATATGTTTGGAGGAGAAAAGGTGAGGCCTTTAATCCCAGGACCACCATGCTTACCGTAAATGGGACAATGAAAAAGGAGGATTACCTTCAAATTCTTCAGGACAACCTAAAATCATCAGCCCGGAGGTTGAGTCTTGGGCGCAGTTGGGTGTTCCAACAGGACAATGACCCCAAACACACGTCTAAAGTGGTAAAGGAATGGCTAAACCAGGCTAGAATTAAGGTTTTAGAATGGCCTTCCCAAAGTCCTGACTTAAACGTGTGGACAATGCTGAAGAAACAAGTCCATGTCAGAAAACCAACAAATTTAGCTGAACTGCACCAATTTTGACAAGAGGAGTGGTCAAATATTCAACCAGATGCTTGCCAGAAGCTTGTGGATGGCTACCAAAAGCACCTTATTGCAGTGAAACTTGCCAAGGGACATGTAACCAAATATTAACATTGCTGTATGTATACTTTTGACCCAGCAGATTTGGTCACATTTTCAGTAGACCCATAATAAATTCATAAAAGAAGCAAAGTTCATGAATGTTTTTTGTGACCAACAAGTATGTGCTCCAATCAAGTAAACTTTTGACCACGACTGTATATTCAATTGAATAGACTGCAGAGACACGATACTTAACGTTCAAACTGGAAAACGTTGTTATTTTTTTGCAAATATTAGCTCATTTGGAATTTGATGCCTGCAACATGTTTCAAAAAAAGCTGGCAGAAGTGGCAAAAAAGACTGAGAAAGTTGAGCAATGCTCATCAAACAGTTATTCGGAACATCCCACAGGTGAACAGGCTAATTGATCATATTACACCTATACTGGCTCACCTGCACTGGCTTCCTGTGCACTTAAGATGCAACTTTAAGGTTTTACTACTTACGTATAAAATACTACACGGTCTAGCTCCATCCTATCTTGCTGATTGTGTTGTACCATATGTCCCGGCAAGAAATCTGCATTCAAAGAACTCCGGCTTATTAGTGATTCCCAAAGCCCCAAAAAAGTCTGCGGGCTATAAAGCGTTTTCTATTCGGGCTCCAGTACTATGGAATGCCCTCCCGGTAACAGTTAGAGATGCTACCTCAGTAGAAGCATTTAAGTCCCATCTTAAAACCCTCCAAGGTTTCTCATTGTCCCATTGGGTTGAGTTTTTCCTTGCCCTGATGTGGGATCTGAGCCGAGGATGTCGTTGTGGCTTGTGCAGCACTTTGAGACACTCGTGATTTAGGGCTATATAAGTAAATATTGATTGATTGATTGATTGATTGATAAAGTATTTCTGATTCTGATTGATTATGTCCGCAATATCATTGACGTGGAAATCTACTTCTGCGTATTTAATGACTGGAAGTGGGGCGGTAAAATGTCGACTCCAGTTGGTTGTTTCGTTGTGACGACGGTTAGCTGGATTAAAAAAAGTACCTATAGTCCAGACCTGGGCATTCTGCGGCCCGTGGGCCGCATCCGGCCCTTTGTGCGTCCCTGTCCGGCCCGCGTGAGGCCAATTATAAATTACAAAATAAATTTTAAAAAGTATCTATGTCGAGTGTGCAATACAACGGTGCTGCTTTTGTTTTGAAAATCGTTATTTGTATTACTTCTGTGTGGACGTATGTGTGATTGTGAGTGAATGTGAACAACTGCAATTACAAAATAAAGTTGAAAAAACATCTATGTCCTGCGCGCAATACAACTGTGCTGCTTTTATTTTGAAAAGTATTATTTATGAGCGTGTGTCCGTGTGTAACCTGCGAGTGAAGGTGCACATGCAGCGACAAGTGATGCACGGTTTACGCCCGAGACGCCAAAAAGAGAAAAGTTGATGAGGACTGGCGTGTTTTCAACAACACATGAACTGCAAAGCAACGTCCCCTCACCTAAGGTGCGTGCCTGCGCAATTGCGCACTGCTCAAGCGTCTGCTGCGCGCAGCAAATATATGCCGCGCACCAAATCAAATCCCATCTGAATTATAAACAAAATAAACATATTTATTCTATGGAATTTTGCAATGCAACTTTGAGTGACAGTGACAACAAGCGGCCCTAACGGTGTTCGTCAACACCGTTCAATTGAACACCGTTCAATTATTGTAACGTCTATCGAGATGCTTCGAGGACAGGAATTATATCGATCACTTTATTGAACAAAACTGTTTATATTCGGACATAACCACACCAAAAACATGAGTAAAACAATTCTATCTCGAAAAACTAGTCATTTTCTGCCGTACAAACCAGGCCAAAACCAACTTGTCATCTGTCACCAACACGCATAGCACTAAACCACTGGTGCGTTTAAGGCCACACAAAAAGTCGGACAACTCAAACACCACACAAAGTTACACTATGACTCCTCAGTCATACGTGTGCTTATTTTACTGTCATTTATTATTAATGTTAATTTATATATATTAGTCATGGAATGCTGTTACACACACTATGTTGAAGTATTACTATTATTATTATTATTATTATTATTTATCTTACGGTATATATCAAAAATAATATTGAGCAAAATTTAATTGAAATATTGTCGATGTGGCCCTCCAGCAGTGCTCGGGTAGCTCATGCGGCCCCCGGTAAAAATTAATTGCCCACCCCTGCTATAGTCGTATCATTAGACCGGAATTGTGGACCGACCCGATGAGAAACCGGTCCCAAAAAAGGCCGGTACAAGGTATACATCCCTATAAAATTTGTGTGTTATCAAGTTTGCATGTTTTTAGTGCACTCAAACTTTTAGTAAATCGGTATGCACACACAAACAGGCCATAGGGTTAGGTCCAAATTCCTAACGAGACCATTAACTGACCACAACATCACCTGGGCACTGTAATGAAAGAGATGTAGCCAAGTACAACCTGATTTCATGCAAGATTATAAATGCAGCATAACCTGGAATGACCTCGCTGTTATTAGCCTTCATAAACAGTTTTATCTCAATCCCCTTATGTCTATCTAACGCATCTATCTGAGGCCGTTACAGCGTCTCTGCTGCTGATTTCTATCTCCCGTCACCATTTTTTGCCTCCCATCCATAATTCGCATTCAACTTTTTTTCTTTTTTTTTTTTTTTTTTGCCGCTACCGCACGGGTCCCACCGGTGCATTCTAAGCAGGCCTTGATGGATGGGAGAGAATTCTCCCGCTCAGAAAACGACGCTCCCCAGTTAGGCTGGGATTTTCAGGTGGTTTTCCCAGGAACGGCGAAAACAATAATGTCATAAAAACGGTTACGACGGCTGTAAAGCAACGTCGCGGCTGCAGCGGCAGAATGACGGTTTGTCTCAAGCACGCACACAAATCCGATGCACGGATGCGATTCGACACATCCTGCCTCATGATAAATATGAAATAGCATCTCAGTTTTAATTGGTTTATATATTTTAAGTAGAAAATGGACCCACGGGCGTCACTTTACCTGCCTTAGGCCGTCCTTGCCGCTCTGCATGATCCTCAGTGCGTAGTTGGAGCGTTGTCCTTTGCTATTGAACTCAATGTGGCCTGTGAGACCCTCCAGTTCTACCTGTCCAACAAAGAGACGGCAGCACATGAAAGGAACTCTCCATTCCACCCTCTCAGCAGTGATTATGACGGATAATACTGGAGGCAACAGACTGCCCACCGCCGGCTCTCTATCCGTGCTTTTCTTTTTCCCTCCAACACGGAAAAATGTCAAATTTAGAATAATAATTTGAAGATGGAGCCATAATCTAACCCATTTACAGCCAAATAGAAGCCTCATTGGCCATGTTTGTGTTCTCCGAGTTAATGGCCAGCAGGCTACCTGCCATTATGAAGTATTTTACAGCCATTACGCCAACACAAAACACTCTTTATCTGCGCTTTGTCCACTTTCTTACAGTATAGCAGCGACGTGATGGACGAGCTTAGTGACCAGGGACTGTCAATAGGAAAACTAACAGCTTAGCTGTATGAAGAAGCGTTAGAGCAACGGTGTAAAGAAAGAAAGAAAAAAGACAAAAACATTAACAAAAAGTCTAAATAGCCGAAGAATAAAGTTGTATAGTTGTAAAGATTAAGTATCTTATTTTTATTTATTTTTTTAGAGCAAGCGTCATTTTGAGAGAAACTTGTCATGTTTTATAATTTTTTACTATTAATAAAAAAAATACACATTTGTGTGACATTGTTCAAAGGCAACAACAAATAGTTTTTTTTTTGTTAGTTTTTTTTTAGAAATTCTTAGCAATTAACATTGAATTCCAAAAGAATAAAGTTGTATAGTTGTAAAGACTAAGTATCTTTTTTTTTTTTTTTTTTTTAGAGCAGGCGTCGTTTTGAGAGAAAAATGTCATGTTTTACAAATGTTTACTTTTAATTAAAAAAATACACACATTCTTTTTTTCTGTGAAATTGTTGAAATGTAACAATAAAAAACATTTGTTTAGTTTTTTTTAGAAATTCTTAGCAAAATATTTGTATCTGATGTTAAGAACATTTTTAGGTATTTTATTTTTATTTTGTTATTGTATATATTTAAATACAATTAAAACTCTAGATTAGATTCATTCTTGTAAAATACCACTTTCTATCATTTTTACAACATTATTCTCACAACAATAAAAAAAAAAGCGGTAACACTTTAGTATGGGGAACATATTCAACATTAACTAGTTGCTTATTAACATGCAAATTAGTAACATATTGGCTAATTAGTCATTATTAAGTACTTATTAATGCCTTATTCTGCAACACAAAACACTCTTTATCTGAGCTTTGTCCACTTTCTTACAGTATAGCAGCGACGTGATGGACGAGCTTAGTGACCAGGGACTGTCAATAGGAAAACTAACAGCTTAGCTGTATGAAAAAGCGTTAGAGCAACGGTGTAAAGAAAGAAAGAAAAAAGACAAAAACATTAACAAAAAGTCTAAATAGCCGAAGAATAAAGTTGTATAGTTGTAAAGATTAAGTATCTTATTTGTATTTATTTTTTTTAGAGCAAGCGTCATTTTGAGAGAAACATGTCATGTTTTACAATTTTTTACTATTAATAAAAAAAATACACATTTGTGTCACATTGTTCAAAGGCAACAACAAATAGTTTTTTTTTTTTTTTTTTTTTTTTAGAAATTCTTAGCAATTAACATTGAATTCCAAAAGAATAAAGTTGTATAGTTGTAAAGACTAAGTATCTTTTTTTTTTTTTTTTTTAGAGCAGGCGTCGTTTTGAGAGAAAAATGTCATGTTTTACAAATGTTTACTTTTAATTAAAAAAATACACACATTCTTTTTTTCTGTGAAATTGTTGAAATGTAACAATAAAAAAAATTTCTTTAGTTTTTTTAGAAATTCTTAGCAAAATATTTGTATCTGATGTTAAGAACATTTTTAGGTATTTTATTTTTATTTTGTTATTGTATATATTTAAATACAATTAAAACTCTAGATTAGATTCATTCTTGTAAAATACCACTTTCTATCATTTTTACAACATTATTCTCACAACAATAAAACAAAAAGCGGTAACACTTTAGTATGGGGAACATATTCAACATTAACTAGTTGCTTATTAACATGCAAATTAGTAACATATTGGCTAATTAGTCATTATTAAGTACTTATTAATGCCTTATTCTGCAACACAAAACACTCTTTATCTGCGCTTTGTCCACTTTCTTACAGTATAGCAGCGACATGATGGACGAGCTTAGTGACCAGGGACTGTCAATAGGAAAACTAACAGTTTAGCTGTATGAAGAAGCGTTAGAGCAACGGTGTAAAGAAAGAAAGAAAAAAGACAAAAACATTAACATTGAATTTCAAGAGGTAAAAAAAAAAGGCTAAGTAGCCGAAGAATAAAGTTGTATAGTTGTAAAGATTAAGTATCTTATTTGTATTTATTTTTTTAGAGCAGGCGTCATTTTGAGAGAAAACATTTAACTTTTAATTAAAAAAAATACACACATTCTTTTTGTGTGTGAAATTGTTCAAAGGTAACAACAAATAATGTTTTTTTTATTATTTTGTTTTTTTTTTAGAAATTTTTAGCAATTAACATTGAATTCCAAAAGAATAAAGTTGTATAGTTGTAAAGACTAAGTATCTTATTTTTATTTTTTATTTTTTTTAGAACAGGCGTCATTTTGAGAGAAAAATTTCATGTTTTACCAATGTTTACTTTTAATTTAAAAAAATACACACATTCTTTTTTGTGTGAAATTGTTGAAATGTAACAATAAAAAATATTTGTTTAGTTTTTTTTAGAAATTCTTAGCAAAATATTTGTATCTGATGTTAAGAACATTTTTAGGTATTTTATTTTTATTTTGTTATTGTATATATTTAAATACAATTAAAACTCTAGATTAGATTCGTTCTTGTAAAATACCACTTTCTATCATTTTTACAACATTATTCTCACAACAATAAAAAAAAAAGCGGTAACACTTTAGTATGGGGAACATATCCAACATTAACTAGTTGCTTATTAACATGCAAATTAGTAACATATTGGCCAATTAGTCATTATTAAGTACTTATTAATGCCTTATTCTGCAACACAAAACACTCTTTATCTGCGCTTTGTCCACTTTCTTACAGTATAGCAGCGACATGATGGACGAGCTTAGTGACCAGGGACTGTCAATAGGAAAACTAACAGTTTAGCTGTATGAAGAAGCGTTAGAGCAACGGTGTAAAGAAAGAAAGAAAAAAGACAAAAACATTAACATTGAATTTCAAGAGGTAAAAAAAAAAAGGCTAAGTAGCCGAAGAATAAAGTTGTATAGTTGTAAAGATTAAGTATCTTATTTGTATTAATTTTTTTAGAGCAGGCGTCATTTTGAGAGAAAACATTTAACTTTTAATAAAAAAAATACACACATTCTTTTTGTGTGTGAAATTGTTCAAAGGTAACAACAAATAATGTTTTTTTTATTGTTTTGTTTTTTTTAGAAATTCTTAGCAATTAACATTGAATTCCAAAAGAATAAAGTTGTATAGCTGTAAAGACTAAGTATCTTATTTTTATTTTTTATTTTTTTTAGAACCGGCGTCATTTTGAGAGAAAAATGTCATGTTTTACCAATGTTTACTTTTAATTTAAAAAAATACACACATTCTTTTTTTGTGTGAAATTGTTGAAATGTAACAATAAAAAATATTTGTTTAGTTTTTTTTAGAAATTCTTAGCAAAATATTTGTATCTGATGTTAAGAACATTTTTAGGTATTTTATTTTTATTTTGTTATTGTATATATTTAAATACAATTAAAACTCTAGATTAGATTCATTCTTGTAAAATACCACTTTCTATCATTTTTACAACATTATTCTCACAACAATAAAAAAAAAAGCGGTAACACTTTAGTATGGGGAACATATTCAACATTAACTAGTTGCTTATTAACATGCAAATTAGTAACATATTGGCTAATTAGTCATTATTAAGTACTTATTAATGCCTTATTCTGCAACACAAAACACTCTTTATCTGCGCTTTGTCCACTTTCTTACAGTATAGCAGCGACATGATGGACGAGCTTAGTGACCAGGGACTGTCAATAGGAAAACTAACAGTTTAGCTGTATGAAGAAGCGTTAGAGCAACGGTGTAAAGAAAGAAAGAAAAAAGACAAAAACATTAACATTGAATTTCAAGAGGTAAAAAAAAAAAAGGCTAAGTAGCCGAAGAATAAAGTTGTATAGTTGTAAAGATTAAGTATCTTATTTGTATTTATTTTTTTAGAGCAGGCGTCATTTTGAGAGAAAACATTTAACTTTTAATAAAAAAAATACACACATTCTTTTTGTGTGTGAAATTGTTCAAAGGTAACAACAAATAATGTTCTTTTTATTGTTTTTTTTTTTTTAGAAATTCTTAGCAATTAACATTGAATTCCAAAAGAATAAAGTTGTATAGTTGTAAAGACTAAGTATCTTATTTTTATTTTTTATTTTTTTGAGAGAAAAATGTCATGTTTTACCAATGTTTACTTTTAATTTAAAAAAATACACACATTCTTTTTTTGTGTGAAATTGTTGAAATGTAACAATAAAAAATATTTGTTTAGTTTTTTTTAGAAATTCTTAGCAAAATATTTGTATCTGATGTTAAGAACATTTTTAGGTATTTTCTTTTTATTTTGTAATTGTATATATTTAAATACAATTAAAACTCTAGATTAGATTCATTCTTGTAAAATACCACTTTCTATCATTTTTACAACTTTATTCTCACAACAATAAAAAAAAAGCGGTAACACTTTAGTATGGAGAACATATTCACCATTAGTTAGTTGCTTATTAACATGCAAATTAGTAACATATTGGCTCTTAATTAGTCATTATTAAGTACTTATTAATGCCTTATTCTGCATGGCCTTATTATACAACCAGTAAGCCATCAACTAAGAGTCTTCACTCAATAACCTCAGAATTATTGCTTATTAGTAACCCTAACCCTAACCTTTATATGTTCCCCTAGTGTCCAAATAACTCTAAATTAAATCTTTGTTACTTAGAATATGTTCCCCATACTAAAGTGTTACCAAAAAAGCTATATTTCCTAAAGTAAAACCTTTAAAACAACACAACATTTGCCTAAAAAATTGATTGCACCGTCAATATACTAAAACATTGTGTTACTTGAATGACTTGTATCATCCAGATTTTTTCTGGAATTTTTTCACCTTCATTCTCAAAATATTCTGTTGTATTTTTTTTTCTTATAGCCAGATCTGTGTGTTTATCTCGTACGTGACGTTACACACACACACTACCTCAGAGGCTATCACATGACATCACGTGACAGCCTCTCGTGACAGGTATGGAAAAAAAAATCAACACGTAGGTCTGGCTATGAGAAAAAAAATACATAATTCTTCGAAGACCTAATGAACCTAATGAGACTTTTGACATCAATTGTTTCAGTGTGGCTTTTATGCACCCTACCGAATCAACTGAAATAACTTTCAAAAGACAAAGTATTAACAGATTTTTCATAGTGAACAAATTCCCCCTTTAAAGTAGTCACAGTGTTTTACACCAAATATTGCACTTCTACTTTAATATCACGATAAAGGTAAGATAAACATTAAACAATTGTAGTTAGAAACATGTGAAATTCAGTATCATTACCGTATTTTTCGGACTATAAGGCGCACTTAAAATCCTGCCAATTTCTCAAATAACCCGGTGCGCCTAATGTACAAAATAATTCTGGTTGTGCTTACTGACCTCGAAGCAATTTTTTTTTTTTTGGTACATGGTGTAATGATAAGTGTGACCAGTAGATGGCAGTCACACATAAGAGATATGTGTAGACTGCAATATGACGCCAGTAAACAACACCAAAACTTTAAATGTTCCATTGAAAATAAAGAACATTACACACGGCGCTCAAAAATCAGTCAAAATGTTTCGGTGTGAGTTTGAAGCCGCACCGCTTGATGGATTGTCGGCCCATTACGGCTACCGTAGTCAGAGATTATTATGTAATGGCATTACTATGGTGTGTGTATAAGGACCAAAAATGGCACCCCTTAGCAGACATATGCAAAACCAATTTTTCTTTCCGTCTGGTACCTGCTGATGTGTATTTGAGCTCTGCATGAGTCCTGAAAATTTACGCACATCCGCCACTCTAGTCTGTGCCGACATCGTAGTCTATAAGCTTCTTCTTTTCTCTATCTTCTTGTTATGGGACATTCATTCTCCGCTGTTGCCATTTCTAATATAAAGTAGTGTAAAGTTCTAAGTCATACCAAAGACTATAAAAATGGGACCCATAACCTCCCTGCTTGGCACTCAGCAACACGGGTTGGAGTTGGGGGTTAAGTCACCAAAATGATTCCCGGGCGCGGCGCCGCTGCTGCCCACTGCTCCCCAAGGGGATGGGTCAAATGCAGAGGACAAATTTCACCACATCTAGTGTGTGTGTGACAATCATTGGTATCTTTAATCTTTAATCGTAATCTTAATTTATATCTCGCTATGGAGGCGCTAAAACATACCGGTGTAGTGAGTTTACATTATTCACCCAAGGAACTTTAGTTATTAGAGAGTTCCGGTCGGACGGTTTTTCACGGAACACATTTCCGGTGTTGTTGTTGCACTAGTGAGCCACGGATGAGAAGATGCTGCTCCGTTATTGATTGAAGTAAACTCTGAATGTCATTAAAATAGTTAGCGCCATCTTGCACGCTACAAAGCTACAACAAAGATGACGGGGAGAAGACGCTGCCGAAGGTGAGCCTTGTAAATAAGACCGCCCACAAAACGGCGCATCCTGAAGCGACTGTCAGAAAGCGGCTTGAAGATGATCTGTAAAACATTATCTATGCAACATTTTGACCAAAGAACCACCATTACATGTTATGTAGACCCCAAGGAAGTCTTAGAAAAAAGTTATAATAATATGATAGAGGGGGGGGGGGGTTACCCACATATGCGGTCCTCTCCAAGGTTTCTCATAGTCATTCACCGACGTCCCACTGGGGTGAGTTTTTCCTTGCCCGTATGTGGGCTCTGTACCGAGGATGTCGTTGTGGCTTGTACAGCCCTTTGAGACACTTGTGATTTAGGGCTATATAAATAAACATTGATTGATTGATTGATTGATTGATTTAATGCGCCTTTTGTATGAAAATAAACCTAAATAGACCCACTCATCGGCAGTGCGCATTATAATCCAGTGCGCCCTATGGTCCGGAAAATACGGTAATCCACCTTTCGGGTAAAATAATATAGGATAGAATAGAATAGAATTAAATAAACACAAATACAAAAAAATATACTAAAATTAAATAAAATTAAAATAAATAAAATAAAATATTTTACAAAGCCATGACTGAGAGAGCAACTGGAGAGTGCTGATAAAACTATCCCCATTTTTATTTTACACACATGAACCCTCAAGGGAAAAAAAAGCAGTGTTCTGCACAGTCCTCAATATTTCATTATTAATTTCATTTCTCAATCCTGTGCAACGTGGTCCAACTTACCATCCTCAGGTAATTCATGAGGCTGGTGCCGTGCTCCCAGATTTTGGAGGACTTGCAGGAGAGCTGAGTGGCGCCTACGTTTTGGCTGCGGTTCAACTCCTGGACCGCCGCCACCACCACGTACACGGCATCAAAGAGAAGAGCCGAGGAGAGCTGCAGAAGGTGGAAGAGAGGGAGAGGATGGTGGATGCAATATGCAAAAAAACACAAACACACATACACACACACAAACATATCCACGTAATACAACAAACTGCCAGTGGAGGACGTGAGTAGTTGTTGGCGTTCAGTGAGGGGTTAAGCAATCCCTGGAGTGGCACCAGGATGATTCCATTAGATCATTAGACGGACTGTGATCTGCTGACAGTGCTGAAAACTCCCTCTGTCTCTCAGAGACATTCTGTCCTTTCTTCCCGCAAAGTAAGATGGCAAACAGCAGTCGCTGCCAGCGGTGCCTCTGATGTACCCCAATGCCTCGTCTTCGCCACAAGTGCATCCTAAATTAACCCAAGCAAAGAAGGAGAGCCTTGACGGCGCGGTACCGACGCCGCATATTTAGGCAGACCCCGGTCCGCGATAGGCCCTTGAACTGCAACACCGTGATGAGCTGTATCGCTTTGAAGTATCCATCCATCCATCCATTTTCTTCCGCTTATCCGAGGTCGGGTCGCGGGGGCAGCAGCCTAAGCAGGGAAGCCCAGACTTCTCTCTCCCCAGCCATTTCGTCCAGCACCAAGCCGGCCGGGAGACATAGTCTTCCCAACGTGTCCTGGGTCTTCCCCGTGGCCTCCTACCGGTCGGACGTGCCCTAAACACCTCCCTAGGGAGGCGTTCGGGTGGCATTCTGCCCGAACCACCTCATCTGGCTCCTCTCGATGTGGAAGAGCAGCGGCTTTACTTTGAGCTCCTCCCGGATGACAGAGCTTCTCACCCTATCTCTAAGGGAGAGACCCGCCACCCGGCGGAGGAAACTCATTTCGGCCGCTTGTACCCGTGATCTTGTCCTTTCGGTCATAACCCAAAGCTCATGACCATAGGTGAGGATGGGAACGTAGATCGACCGGTAAATGGAGAGCTTTGCCTTCCGGCTCAGCTCCTTCTTCACCGAAACAAATTTGACTGATTGGAGCCCGAGTGGTCTGCGTATCAGTTTGAAAAACGCTGCTTCAAAACGTTCTGCCTCTGACTGAAGTGGCATACCACAGCAAGTGGCTTCTCATGTTATGCTTATTCCCCCGGGTGTTGTTGATGTCGCGGTGTGCAGTGTCAGCAAACTTTCTTCTTGCATGTCCGTGCTCCCTAAAGAAGGAAATAACTGCTTGTATACTCAATCGTCAGATTAATAGAGTAGACTCCAAATAACATATTTTGTCCTAATTTTTTTGTGAGTGTAGGAGAAAGTCTAAGCGACCAGGTATTTGGGAATATCTTTTTTAAGAGTGGATGTATCCACTCAATCATATTCAGCAATTTTGTTTTGATGATATCCGGCTTGTATATCCTCTCAAGGAGGCCGGGGCAATTATTGACTCGGGGGGCCAAATTTAGAAGAAACAATTTGTCTGGGGGCCGGTACGGTATATTTATTTTTAGGAACACTAATACAAAACTTCACAATAAATGTCTGATTGAATGCTAAAAACGTTATGACAGACCGCCTTATAAAAAGGAATGGAATTTGTCATTTTTGTACTGAATGAGACACCCAGAATGTACATGAAAAGAAAGAATGTGGGATTTACAATATTAACTATGAGCGATAAAACACTGAATATTGACAACATGTGAACGTCACACCCCCTCTCCATCCACATATTTTACAATCAAGCGAAGCGCAACAAAAATGCAACAAACACAGCGAAATATGAACGCGAAGGGTAAAAAATAAACCCACCTACAATCTGATATGTCTGATAAATCACTAAGCTTTAGAACTTTGTTGTAAAAATCTCCTTCCTCGTCTGTCCCTGACACCCACATTTCAGGCTGGCCGCTCTGGAAACACTCTGTGGAAACTGCTTGGTGCCTCATCTGAGCTGCTGTGACTTAGATTACCATAGTAACTAATTAGATGACCATAGTAACTAATTAGATGACCATGGTAACTGTAATTAGATGACCTACTCAGTGACCTAGTGGTTAGAGTGTCCGCCCTGAGATCGGTAATGAGTTCAAAGCCCGGCTGAGTCATACCAAAGACTATAAAAATGGGACCCATTACCTCCCTGCTTGGCACTCAGCATCAAGGGTTGGAATTGGGGGTTAAATCAACAAAATAATTCCCGGGCGCGGCCACCGCTACTGCTCACTGCTCCCCTCACCTCCCAGGGGGTGAACAAGGGTGATGGGTCAAATGCAGAAGACAAATCTCACCACACCTAGTGTGTGTAACAATCATTGGTACTTTAACTTGACCATAGTAACTAATTAGATGACCATAGTAACTAATTAGATGACCATAGTAACTAATTAGATTACCATAGTAACGGGTATATCAAAGTGCAGATTCCAACCATTGAAATACTTTGTATAGTTGAAGACTTACGCTCATTAGAAAACATCACTGCACATCATAATGGCAGCTACACTCTCCATCTTAAAGATCTAAAAAAATATTTGGGAATATCTGGCGGGCCAGATTAAATGTTGTTTTTTTTTCCGACAAATACGCCACATGATCATTGAGCCCATAAATCGGATTGACTTGAAATTTCTCACACAGCTCAATGCATTCTACAAAAAAAAAAAAAACACTAACTTCAAGGTGTTGTGGAGAATCACCACCACATTTGGTACACAGCTTTAAGGGACTGGCCAGCACATGTCTGTAAAGACTGAATGTTTGTTTCTGTGTCAGCTTTCCTTCCTACCTGGTTTTTGTTTCCATTTTCCTATTTGCTTTTCCTGCCACGTCATGGCTTGTCTGGAGAGCTGATTAACACACCTGTCTCTTTTTGGTGATTCAAAGACTCACTTGTGGACAATCACTGATTAGAAGAATATATTTACTCAGACAGTGCATTACATACAATTGATATTATTATGTGTTGTCCACTTGTTTTATGTCATTGCCTGAAATAAATAACTAAATGAAAAAAAAAAATGAAAAAAAAATGCACACTTTAGTCTTTCTCCTGCTTATTGCTATCTTCTGCATCCGCACCTGTGGTTTACTGCTCTTCCCACGTCGGTGCGGTTTAATTTTGATACTCTGCTTGGAACCTACTAGACTGGGGACGTCAAAGTGGTTTTCATTGAGGACCATGTGGCAGTTATGGCTGCCATCAGAGGGCCGCTTGTAACAGCGAATAATGTATGCATTTGCCTCTGGATTTCATTATTAATTATATGAATTGGTTTAAGTCAGGGGTCACCAACCTTTTTGAAACCAAGAGCTACTTCTTGGGTACTGATTAATGCGAAGGGCTACCAGTTTGATACAGACTTAAATAAATTGCCAGAAATAGCAAATTTGCTCAATTTACCTTTAACTCTATGTTATTATTAATAATTAATGATATTTACACTTAATTGAATGGTTTAAAAGAGGATAAAACACAAACAAATGACAATTACATTTTGAAACAGTCTATCTTCAATTTCGACTCTTTAAAATTCAAAATTCAACCGAAAAAAAGAAGTGAAAAACTAGCTAATTCGAATCTTTTGGAAAAAAAAAAAAAAAATAATTTATGGAACATCATTAGTCATTTTTCCTGATTAAGATTAATTTTAGAATTTTGATGAAATGTTTTAAATAGGTTAAAATCCAATCTGCCCTTTGTTAGAATATATAACAAATTGGACCAAGCTATATTTCTAACAAAGACAAATCATTATTTCTTCTAGATTTTCCAGAACAAAATGTTTTCAAAGAAATTCAAAAGACTTTGAAATAAGATTTATATTTGATTCTACAGATTTTCTAGATTTGCCAGAATAATTTTTTTTGAATTTTAATCATAATACGTTTGAAGAAATATTTCACAAATATTCTTCGTCGAAAAAACAGAAGCGAAAATGAAGAATTAAATTAAAATGTATTTATTATTCTTTACAATAAAAAATAAATGTACTTGAACATTGGTTTAAATTGTCAGGAGAGAAGAGGAAGGAATTTAAAAGGTAAAAAGGTATATGTGTTTAAAAATCCTAAAATCATTTTTAAGGTTGTATTTTTTCTCTAAAATTGTCTTTCTGAAAGTTATAAGAAGCAAAGTAAAAAAAATAATGAATTTATTTAAACAAGTGAAGACCAAGTCTTTAAAATATTTTCTTGGATTTTCAAATTCTATTTGAGTTTTTTCTCTCTTAGAATTAAAAATGTTGAGCAAAGCGAGACCAGCTTGCTAGTAAATAAATACAATTTAAAAAAATAGAGGCAGCTCACTGGTAAGTGCTGCTATTTGAGCTATTTTTAGAACAGGCCGGCGGGCTACTCATTTGGTCCTTACGGGCTACCTGGTGCCCGCGGGCACCACGTGGTGACCCCTGGTTTAAGTAGACTGTCCATTTTACAGTAAAAACGTTACATTTATAAAATTTTACTGTAAATTATAGTGTTTTTTATTTTTATTTTTATTTTATTTATTTATTTATTTTTTTTAAACATTTTATGGTAAATGGAAAAACAGCACCATTGTTTTGGGTTGTTTTTTTTTAATGGAAAAAGCTATCAGTTTAGTTGTCAGAATTTTTGTGTTAAATTGACATTGGTTTTTACAACATTATATTGCTAATGGCAAAACAGTACAAGTTCCTTTTTTATTCTGGCAATTTAGTCGTCAGTTTTTCTAACGTAAAAAAAAATGTACCGTCTTTCCATTTACAGTAATATGCCGGTTAAAAACAACAACCGTGGATTTTACAGTTAAAAACTGGCAGCTCAGTCAACAGAATTTGAACGTAAAAAACAGTAGTTTTTTTTTTTTCAATTTACAGTAATATGCTGTAAGGAACAACGCAAAATGTATTGTCATTTTTATTCTTTGATGGGTAGTTTGCTGTAAAGTTAAGTAGTTTTATTTAGACAAAAACATGTTTGGAAAGTATGATAATATACTGTAATATTTGTTGCAATATTTAATACTATCCATCCATCCATCCATTTTCCACCGCTTATTCCCTTCGGGGCCGCGGGGGGCGCTGGTGCCTATCTCAGCTACAATCGGGCGGAAGGCGGGGTACACCCTGGACAAGTCGCCACCTCATCGCAGATATTTAATACTATTAAAGTTTAAAAGGCATGCAATTTCGAGCAGTACATATATTTTTCCTGTCAAAATGGAAAAAAAATCCATTACATCTAGTGATGGCACTTTGACACCTATCATTTCCAAGTGCTCGCGGATGTGAGCCAGATCTGGCCCTCGGGCCTTGAGTTTGACACCCGTGTACTAGACAGACCTTCTGCTTTCGCACCGCCTGCCTTCTCTGTATCCTGTGATCACGCCAACAACTGCAAACGTGCGCCACCATGACAGCAAGATTAGTCGAAAAACATTGCCGCTATCGATAAAATTGTCTTTGCAGGGGGTCTTGGCTGGACTTGGCAACGAATTGTCCATAAGTCATTAAATATTGACCATGTGTCCATTGCTACAACAAAGATGACGGAGAAAAGACGCTGCCGAAGGTTAGCCCCGTAAATAAGACAAATATATATACGTTGAATATAAGTTGAATACAAGGATTTGCATTGTATTCTGTTTTTATTTACCATTTACACAACATGCCAACTTCACTGTTTTTTTGTTTTTTTTTCTTACATAAAGCCCTCAAAGCCCTTAAATCAGGGGTGTCCAAACTTTTTCAACTGAGGGTCGCACACGGAAAAATTAAAGCATGTGGGGGCCATTTTGATATTTTTCATTTTCAAACCATAACAAAATATATGCATTTTATATATGCACTTTATATCAACTTGAAGTTGATATAAAGTAATACAAATTAAAAAAAAATGTTTTATGGCTTTTCTGTCAAAAACAACGTATTTTTTTTATAGTAAAACTGAAATATGCAGTATTTAGTAATTAGAGCCCTAAAAGATCAATAATGCAGGACACCATTGCTTTTAATTCTTTCATCTTTTTGAGTAATCACAGTGAAAAGATAAATACAAAAGCACTAAATATATTTGGGATCCAAAAGGTGCCCCAATCATAAAGTGATACATTTGTATTAGGTTTTTCTTTTACTTTCAACACTTAAGTTACGAGATCAACTTCAGATATATCTGTCGATTTTATGCTGGAACTATTATTTTGTTTGTTTTATGCGCTTTTGTCAAAGAAAACGTTGATGTTTTTATACGGCTACTACACGATATATGCAATATTTACCACATAAAACATTTTAAAGTGAAATATTTGAAGTAATTGGAGCCCTGAAAATAATTCATTATAACATGGATTTTTTGTCTTTTTTTTTTTTTTTTTGAGCAATGGCAAAAAAAAAAAAAAATGAAGAAAAACAAAAGAAAAAAAAAAACAGCCTGCATGGCAGCTTTCGTGTCAACATTGCAACTTTTTCTCGTTAGATTTCACCTCATTCCACTTTTTTTAATGTTCTTTTTTATTTTTACAATAGTATTTCCAGAATGTGTGGCGGGCCGGTAAACAATTAGCTGCGGGCCGCAAATGGCCCCCGGGCCGCACTTTGGACACCCCTGCCTTAAATATATTAAGCAATGTTTGGTAAGAAATCAAAGGCATCATTTTTTTGATGTGTGTTGCCCAGAAGAGGATCAGGGAATAAAACAATAGCAATGGTCCAAAGGTTTCAATCCGTCAAATATCACAAAAAACACTGACTATGCATGTTTCAGAATCAACAAATGAATCAAGTATGTTAATAAAAATCCTATTACTAATAAAAAGTGAAATAAGTATATGGCTCTTGACAGTATTTATGCTGTAGAAGTTTGTAGATTTCTCGTTACAAGTCAGCTCTAAAGAGACTTCAGACTGCACAGAATGCACCCACATAACCCCCATTCTATTTAGTCTTCACTGGCTTCCAGTCAAAGTCCTCGCAGAGTTAAGATTTTAGTCCTGACTTTCCGTGAATTGCACGGTGGGGCCCCCGAATATGTCACTGATTTGTGCCCCTAGACTTCAGGACGCAGTCTTCGATCCTCAGATCTCCAAAAGATGCCAAAAACTAATTTGAAACCTTCGCTTTTTAGTAAAGCTTTTTAGTTAATGGACTTTAAAAAAATCATTTTTGTGTTGCCACTTTGAAAAAAATAAAATGTTTTAATTCCCCCATGTTTTGTACAGCGCTTTGTGATTTGTATCTGTGAAACACGCTTTATAAATAAAATTGACTGACTTAAGGTCCACCTATTGGATGTAGTGTTGTCCCGATACCAATATTTTAGTACAGGTACCGGTACCAAAATGTATTTCGTTACTTTTCTAAATAAGGGGACCACAAAAAATGGCATTATTGGCTTTATTTTTACAAAAAATCTTAGGGTACATTAAACATATGTTTCTTAAGCGACTGTCAGAAAGCAGCTTGAAGATGATCTGTTAAACATCATCTATGCAACATTTTGACCAAAGAACCACCATTACATGTTATGTAGACCACAAGGAAGTCTTTTACATTTAGAATCATTATATAATAATAAGACTTATTTAATGCACCCTAGTATATGAAAAAAGATCAAAAATAGACCATTCATCGGCAGTGTGCCTTATAATCCGGTGCGCCCTATGGTCCGGAAAATACGGTACTTCTCCATTTACTAGTAGTTTGTATATTTCGGAGAAACAGTGTCCAGTGCATTGATTTTGCTTCATTTATCATTTGAAGTCAACAAGCCACAGCAACACCTTAGCTACATAAATCACATTATGACATAAAATGTGTAACTGCCAAAAATAAGAGGACTCAGAGGTGCTTTGAGGAACGCATCAGTTATGTAAATCATACATTTGGACCAGAGTGTTCTATATGTGCTAGCAAGGTTAAAATGTCAATGCGAGGATCTGCCAATGTCTTTACAGTGGTCCAAGTTCTTCTATAAAAAAGGAGCACGCTAATTTTAGGAATATGCCTACAAAAATGTTTTGTCTCCAGAGTTTTTTACATAAACTTTGTATTTGGCCCCAAAGCCCCCATTTGAATAGTCCTGCCCTAGACTATTTTTTGTCGAATATAGCACTTTTATTTGCAGCATAAACATGACAAAGAGTGTTATGTCACCAGTCATACAATTATTTTTGGATTGAAGTCTGATTAAAACAGCATTAAAGGTCTACTGAAATTAAATTTTCTTATTTAAACGGGGATAGCAGATCCATTCTATGTGTCATACTTGATCATTTCGCGATATTGCCATATTTTTGCTGAAAGGATTTGGTAGAGAACATCGACGATAAAGTTCGCAACTTTTGGTCGCTGATAAAAAAAAGCCTTGCCTGTACCGGAAGTAGCGTGACGTCGCAGGTTGAAAGGCTCCTCACATTTCCCCATTGTTTACACCAGCAGCGAGAGCGATTCAGACCGAGAAAGCGACAATTACCCCATTAATTTGAGCGAGGATGAAAGATTCGTGGATGAGGAAAGTGACAGTGAAGGATTAGAGTGCAGTGCAGGACACCAGGGTGTATCTTTTTTCGCTCTGACCGTAACTTAGGTACAAGGGCTCATTGGATTCCACACTTTCTCCTTTTTCTATTGTGGATCACAGATTTGTATTTTGAACCACCTCGGATACTATATCCTCTTGAAAATGAGAGTCGAGAACGCGAAATGGACATTCACAGTGACTTTTATCTCCACGACAATACATCGGTGAAGCACTTTAGCTTCGGAGCTAACGTGATAGCATCGTGCTTAACTGCGGATAGAAACAGAAGAAATAAGCCCCTGACTGGAAGGATAGAGAGAAGATTAACAAAACTACTATTACTTCTACTATCAGGAGACACCGAACCAAACCCTGGACCTGTAACCACACGGTGAATGCTGTCCAGCCTGGCGAAGCCTAGCAATGCTGTTGCTAACGACGCCATTGAAGCTAACTTAGCTACGGGACCTCGACAGAGCTATGCTAAAAACATTAGCTCTCCACCTACGACAGCCCTCATCTGCTCATCAACACCCGTGCTCACCTGCGTTCCAGCGATCGACGACGCGACGAAGGACTTCACCCGATCATCGGTGCGGTCAGCGGCTAGCGTCGGATAGTGCGTCTGCTATCCAACTCAAAGTCCTCCTGGTTGTGTTGCTGCAGCCAGCCGCTAATACACCAATCCCACCTACAGCTTTCTTCTTTGCAGTCTTCATTGTCCATTAAACAAATTGTAAAAGATTCACCAACACAGATGTCCAGAATACTGTGGAATTATGTGGTGAAAACAGACGACTTAAGCTGGCTATTCCAAAATGTCTGCTTCAACCTATGACGTCACACGCAAACGTCATCATACCGAGACGTTTTCAGCCGGATATTTCCCGGGAAATTTAAAATTGCACTTTATAAGTTAACCCGGCCGTATTGGCATGTGTTGCAATGTTAAGATTTCATCATTGATATATCAACTATCAGACTGCGTGGTCGGTAGTAGTGGGTTTCAGTAGGCCTTTAAAGCCTCGGCAGGCCGCATGCAAAGAGGTCAATAGCAGGGACAAGCGGTAGAAAATGGAAGGATGGATGTTGCAGAGCACATCAGCCATGCAGGTATACTTGTGCATCAGTCCTAATTACTGTCAAAAACAGAGCATCATCTGCTAATGGCTTTCTTGCAAAAGTGCCGCCAGCTTTTTTTTTTTTCTTTCTTTTTCTCCCAAGTTTCGAGCTAATTAGTCATAAAGCTGCGAGAAGCTGAGAAGTATTCAAGCGACCCGCTGCGAGAGCAACAGTACAACTTTTACATCACGCTGTGTTCTAAATGCTCGTTTGGCCTCTTTCACCAGCCAGCTTGTTTGCAACAGAGGGGGGCAAATTGTTGAACATTGTCTAACGGTGGTACATTCGCTGAAGTTGAATTACACACAGACGGCGTTACTAATTAATCGACTGTGTTGTTGGCGTCCAACTATAGTCCTTGACCGTGCACATTGTTCTTTACAAATCAGTTTATTTGTACCAAAACAAACATGGAGGTCGTATCTTTTCATACATACAATATCTTACAAAAGTAAATACCGTATTTTCCGGACTATAAGGCGCACTTAAAATCCTTATTTTTTCCCTCGATGGTGCGCCTTATAAGCCGGTGCGCCTAATGTAAGGAATACGTTTGGTTGAGCTCACCAACCTCGAAGCAATTTTATTTGGTACATGGTGTAATGATAAGTGTGACCGGTAGATGGCAGTCAAACATAAGAGATAAGTGTAGCCTGCACGATGATGGGTCTCAAGTAAACAACACCAACAGTTTAAATGCTCCATTGAAAATATGGAACATTACACACGGCGCTGAAAAATATATCAAAATGTTTTAGTACGACTTTGGTAAGCTATGAAAGCCGCACCGCTTGATGGATTGTACTATGCTTCAACATAGGAGTATTATTATGGTGTGTGTATACGGTAAGACATATTATCTGGCGTTTTGTCTCGCAATGTTATGCAAAAGCAACTATTCTAGTACCTGCTGATCTGTATTTGGGATCTGCATAAATCGTGAAAAATTGCACGTGTCCGCTTTTGTAGTCTGTGCGGACACCGTAGTCGATAATCTTCTTCTTTTTCTCTATCTTCTTGTTATGGGACATTCATCCTCCGCTGTTGCCATTTCTAATATAAAGTAGTGTTTAGTTCTTACTTTTATATGTCAGTAAACTCGCCATGAAAGCGCTAAAACATACCGGTATAGTGAGTTTACATTATTCACCCAAGGAACTTTAGTTATTAGAGTTCCGGTCGGACGTTTTTTCACAAGATATATTTCCGGTGTGGTTGTTTCCGGATGAGAAGATGCTGCTCCGTTATTGATTGAAGTAAAGTCTGAATGTCATTAAAACAGTTAGCTCCATCTTTTGACACTTCTTCCACTCCCGTCCTTGCACGCTACACCGCTACAACAAAGATGACGGGGAGAAGAGGCTGTCGAAGGTAAATAAGAGCGCCCACAAAACGGCGCATCCTGAAGCGACTGTCAGAAAGCGGCTTGAAGATGATCTGTAAAACATCATCTATGCAACATTTTGACCAAAGAACCACCATTACATGTTATATAGACCACAAGGAAGTCTTTTACATTTAGAAAAAAATAATAATAATATGACTCCTTTTAATGCGCCCTATAATCTGGTGTGCCTAATATATGAAAAAAGCAAAAAAATAGACCATTCATCGGCAGTGCGCCTTATAATCCGGTGCGCCCTATGGTCCGGAAAATACAGTACTCAAGAGACAATCGTGTAGAGCTGCAACTTGGATGTAGTTTAGATCAGTCTCTGTACAGGTTGTAGAGCAGCAGGCTTAGAGGCGTTAGATAAATGGCACCAAGAAGTATTTGATAACATTTTTCAGAAATGAATCATTTGCTTTTTTTTATCATCTTATGAAGCAACCTGTATTAACAGTGTTCAAGGCATATTAATTAATGCTAATAAAAAAACAAAAAACATGTTGACCCTGCGATGAGGTGGCGACTCGTCCAGGGTGAGTGCAGCTGGCATAGGCTCCAGCCCCCCGCGACGCAGAGAGGGACAAACGGTAGTAAATGGATGGATGGATGTATAGCTGTTTACTGTAGATATACCACATTTAATGGACTATAGAGCGCTCCGTTATATAAGACAAACCCACTAAATTTGAAAATAAAATAATATATTTTAATTAGTGTTGTCCCGATACCAATATTTTGGTACCGGTACCACAATTATTTTGATACTTTTCGGTACTTTTCTTAATAAAGAGGACCACAAAAAATGGCATTATTGGCTTTATTTTAACAAAAAATCTTTGGGCACATTAAACATATGTTTCTTATTGCAAGTTTGTCCTTAAATAAAATAGTGAACATACTTGACAACTTGTCTTTTAGTAGTAAGTAAGCAAACAAAGGCTCCTAATTAGTCTGCTGACATATGCAGTAACATATTGTGTCATTTACCTACCTATTATTTTGTCTAAATTATTAAGGTGGTAGAAAATGAATGATTAATCTACTTGTTCATTTACTGTTAATATCTGCTTACTTTTTCTTTAATCATGTTCTATCTACACTTCTGTTAAAATGTAATAATCACTTATTCTTCTATTGTTTGATACTTGACATTAGTTTTGGATGATACCACAAATTTGGGTATCGATCCGATACCAAGTAGTTACAAGATCATACATTGGTCATATTCAAAGTCCTGGTGTCCAGGGACATATTTCCTGAGTTTATATACATAATATAAATTTTTAAAAAACGAAAGAAGATGTTGTGATGCTAAAAAAATATTGACGTAATCATAGTAGTATCGACTAGATACGCTACAGTCCTTGGTATCATTACAGTGTATGTTAGGTGTAGATCCACCAATGGCGTTTGTTTACATTTTGACGCCGGTGAGGGGAGGACCGGTACTTTTCAGAGTATAGCAATATAGTACCGAATATGATTAATTAGTATCGCGGTATTATACTAATATATTAGTATACTGTACAACCCTAATGTTAATATATTTTATAGTATAATACATGTTGACCAAAGAACCACAACTACATGTTATGTAGACCACAAGGAATGTAGAAAAAGACAACATAATATGACCTCTTTAAGCGAAAGGAAGTTGGAGGATTGCAAGATGTCTAACATCCACCAGTTTCACCAGTGATGTAATCATGGAGGACTGGAATTGGATTCCATAAATAACTTGCGCAGCTATGGCAGGTGCGGCTTCTGATCCCCTAAGCAGATTGTATTCAGAGGCCTCACCCACTATAACCATTATTATCCACACTTTCTACTATTTGACTCAAATCAGAATACCATTAACTGCATGTTTTGGACTAAAACCAATGTGATATACATTTTTCAAAAAAACGTTGTATGCAAAATAACATTAACATTAACCTTCCTACCAAAAATCCAGCCGGGGATTTGTGGTGTCCCGATCTGATATGTATAAAGATTTAACAATATCGGAGAATACAGGTTTGCATCTAAAATCTCTGATAAAAGCAATCCTGTACATGTTTATGTCCTTAGATGAGCACTAAATGTTGATATTTTTTTGTATTTTAATGTGCCCCTTCATGCAAAAATAAAGCCCCCTATTGATCGTGTGGCTGTATGGCACCTAACACTAAATATTCACACTTTGAACACAATGGACATGTGACATGGTACTCACTTGTTGCCAGCTATTCAGATCAATGTGTTGAGTCATTTTAGGGGCTATTATACAGCTATACAAGCTGACACTGACTACTCCAAACTATGGCAATTAGGGGTATAAAAAGTAATCGGTACAAACGAAAACCCACTTCAATTTTAGAGATATGAATACATCGTTTGGCGAGCCTCTGGATCGACCAATATCTAGTTTGGATAGGTCGATGTCCGGTTGGAAAGTCATGAATCGGTTGATTCGAGCTCTGCTACAAAATATGGCCACTCTAATCTTGCGAGACTTCTGGGAAGACATAATACAGGAGTAATGTTTTCATAATCTCGTTTGGGACTGACAACTACAGAGCAACATAGCAGACAGCATTGAAAGAGTTTACGAACAACACCCCCCCAAATCTTAAGTGTGGTAAACGTTTAGATCACATATGTCAGAGTCAAGGCCCGCGGGCCATATCCGGCCCGCGGGAAGGTTTTTTACGGCCCTTGGGATGATCTTGATTTATTATTAGAACCGGCCCGCAGACCGCAGATCTTTTACACGCACCAAGCGGATGCCGGTCCAAGGTTCCGAAAGGGGGCGAGCGGCCCGCCGGGACGCGCCTGCCGGCCGAAGGGCTGCAGCCCGGCCGTCAGTCGCGGAGCCCGCCGTGCCACGCGCGCCAAGGGGGCGGGCCGAAACCCGGCCCCGAGGCCCTGAGACTTCTGCTTTGTTTCCCCAAACCGCGCGTCACCGCCGGGCCCGCACCACCGTCGGGCTGCAGCCCGAGCGTCGGTGGCGGAACCCGTCATGTGCCGCGCGCGCCAAGCGGAGCGGGGGGGTCAAGCGGGCCGAAACCCGCAGGCCACCCCCTCACCACGAGGCCCTGAGACTTCTGCGTTTGACCCCTACGCGCGGCCCGTCGGGACGCGCCCGCCGTCAAGCCACGAGGGCCAGCCGTCGGGTCGCGGAGCCCGCCGTGCCACGCGCGCCAAGGGGCGGGCCGAAACCAGCGGGGGGTTTCGGGCACCCAACTCGCCTCCCTCCCACGGAGGGAGGAGGGGGGTTTAATGTGAACATTACTGTGCAATCACATATTTAGAGTTTTTACTCAATTCAAGTTTAAAAGTTAAAGTTTAATATTTGTTTTCACTGCATGTTACTTCTCCTTAAACAAAGTGTTGTTTTTGATTTATAGATTTTTGCACTTTATTTTATTGTATTTCAATTTAATTATATTTTAAAAATATTTCAGTTGAGTGGATGATAGAAAATTGCTATTATTGTTTTTTTCTTTGAAGTAAATTTAGCCCACTTTTGCTAAAATAGAAAATATAGGCTACTGATGGTGCCTTGAATACCGGTTTCTTTCATTTAATGTTCATGTTATGGGGATTTTTATATAAAGGAAATTTGTCTTTTGTGTCTGTTGAAAATTAAAGATTACTGACAGAGCCATAAGAAAATATTGCTTTATTTATCTGATCATATTGGAATATATTTGTTAGGTTTTCAGTAGGTTCAATTAGGTTCACTAGACTATATGCGTCATTTAAAAATTTTTCAATGAACATTCGAACAGTCCGGCCCTCGGCTTGTAGCTAAATTTTTTATTTGGCCCTCCGTCCATTTGACTTTGACACCCCTGGTTTAGATTAAAAAAAAAAAGTCTGGTCAATTGGATAAAAGTATGGCCATTTGTAAAGTTTGGAAAGCAGCAATAAAGTAGCGACAGCACAACTAATTTTAGGACCCAAGTGTTGTGACGGCATGGAGACACTGAAGCGGGCGATAAGGGAGCTAGGGAAATGCTAGCAGAGCTGTCAACTGACAAGACAAGGACACCTATCTGAAAGATTTCCAGCCCAAACTTAGCCACAACACTGCGATGTACGTAATCACAGCATCTATTACGCTTTTCACTGTGCTAAAGATAAAAAGCTAGCTGCACAGAAACCAGCAGAATGGCACTTTGAAATGTATTTGAACTTCTACACTCAAGCTGCTGTTCTGACCTGATACTTTTTTTTTTTATCATGCAAAGATTCTATCTGCATTGAATCACATCGAATCGTATCGCATCAAATCGTACTGTTTTAAAATGTTTTGTTAGCGAATCATTTTGTCACCCATATGTCTATATTCATATCAGATCGCCATGTAAGGTAGAGATTCACACCCCTAATGGCTCTGGTTTTATTTTCATAGTATTATCCCTTAGGATCTATCCATCCATCTTCTTCCGCTTATCCGAGGTCGGGTTGTTGGGGCAGCAGCCTAAACAGGGAAGCCCAGACTTCCCTCTCCACAGCCACTTCGTCCAGCTCCTCCCAGGGAGTTCCCAGGCCAGCCGGGAGACATAGTCTTCCCAACGTGTCCTGGGTCTTCCCCGTGGCTTCCTACCGGTCGAACGTGCCCGAAACATCTTCCCAGGGAGGCATTCGGGTAGCATCCTGACCAGATGCCCGAACCACCTCATCTGGCTCCTCTCGATGTGGAGGAGCAGCGGATTTACTTTGAGCTCCTCCCGGATGACAGAGCTTCTCACCCTCTCTCTAAGGGAGAACCCCACCACCCAGCGGTGGAAACTCATTTCGGCCGCTTGAACCCGTGATTTTGTCCTTTCGGTCATAACCCAAAGCTCATGACCATAGGTGAGGATGAGAACGTAGATTGACTGGTAAATTGAGGGCTTTGCCTTCCGGCTTAGCTCCTTCTTCACCACAACGGATCGATAGAGCGTCCGCATTACTGAAGACGCCGCACCGATCAGCCTGTCGATCTCACGATCCACTCTTCCCTCACTCTTTAACTCCTCCACTTTGGGCAAGATCTCCTCCCCAACCCGGAGATGGCACTCCACACGTTTCCAGGCGAGAACCATGGACTCGGACTTGGAGGTGCTGATTCCCATCCCAGTTGCTTCACACTCGGCTGCGATCCAGTGAGAGCTGAAGATCAAGGCCAGATGAAGCCATCAGGACCACATGATTTGCAAAAAGCAGGGACCAAATCCTGCAGCCACAAAACCGGATCCCCTCAACGCCCTGACTGCGCCTAGAAATTCTGTCCATAAACGTTATGAACAGAATCGGTGACAAAGGGCAGCCTTGGCGGAGTCCAACACTCACTGGAAACGGGTTCGACTTACTGCCGGCAATGCGGACCAAGCTCTGACACTGATCATACAGGGAGCAGACCGCCACAATCAGACAGTCCGATACACCATACTCTCTGAGCACTCCTCGCAGGACTTCCCGGTCAAATGCCTTCTCCAAGTCCACAAAGCACATGTAGACTGGTTGGGCACATCCCTTAGGACGATATAATAAAATGCTCGCTGAAATGTGACGTGTAGTCATATTACACATCTTGTGTTTCATGAAGAGTCTCTGAATATGTCTGCTTCCAAATCTCTGACAAATGCTGCAAAAACAATCAACACACAATACAATGACAAACAGGATGTTTTTCCATTTGATGAACATGAAGGTGCAGATTTATCCATGAAATTGTAAATGTTGAGCTGGTGTGCTGGCAACATTGTGCAACGTGTAATTCCTCCAAAGTGAATGAAGACACCATAAACGATTTTAATGAGGACGCCGGCGAACGAGCTGCCAGGAATAACAACTGGCTGAGGACATCCGCCGCAATTACAGCAGTTAACTGGATAAATGTCATACTTGTATAGTTTGTGTGTGCCGTTTTGTTTTGGGTGAGGGAGTTTGAGGTGCCTTTAAAAGGTCTGCGAGGCCTTTTGTAAGAAGATAAATAATAATCATGACAATCTCAATGTGTGTGTGCGTTGGGTGGACTAACCGGTGTGCCAGCAAAGGGAACATGTTCACAGTTCTCCTGCCAGGAGCGGTTGAGGCTTAGCACAAAATCCTGGAAGAATGGATGCGCTTCGTTGAAAACGGAAAAACCGACAATGTTGACCCGCTGGTCCACCACATCATCCAATTGCAGCATGGAGAATTCCTGCAGGGGGGAGGGAAAGAGATCAGGACATAAATGATGGAAATGTTACATACATGACTTTAAACCTAGTGCTGGTAGCCTGTCATGGACAGAAATACCTCACTTTTGTTACTACAGTACTTTGGTTGACTGGCAAGTACACAATAAAACAATCAACAAAAACAAGGGAGGCTTCTCCATGTCTCAGCAATTACTGAGAGCTTGTTCACTTCATATGTTTTATCTAATGTTACCGTTTTCTGATAGGTAGAGATGTGCCGATCGATCGGCCACAGAATTAGTATCGGACAATTTTCCTATGCAGTTAAATGCAGATCATGAATGCCGACACTGTATTTGTTCTTTTAGTGCTAGCAGCTAATTATGTGTCTCCATACACCAGGGCTATTTAACTGGCCATGCAAGCACTACATCCAGCCTGGGGAATGTCACCGTACTGGCCCCCGAATTCAGTTCAAAACTTTGCCGCAATTCCTAAGAACACTAGCATGCTTGGACCACTGTTAACACATTGGCAGTTGCTCGCAATGACATTTGAACCTTGCCAGCAAACATAATACAGTGGGGTCCAAACGTGTGATTTACATTACTGAGGGTGTTCCTCAAGGCACCGCTTTAAGTCCTCTCATTTTTGAGAGTAACTTTTTTCCTAATGTGATTTATGTATTCAGGGTGTTGCTGTAACTTGTTTATTTCAGATTCAGTCAGTAGTCATTGTCAGGATTGCTCCTGACAGGTTTTTCATGTGTTTTCCTGTGTTTGTTGTTTAGTTCCTGTCCAGAGCTTTTATTTCCAAGTACATCTAGCTGCAGACCACAGAAACTCTAAGTTGCAGACCGTAGACACTAAGTCTAAGTTCGCGCCAACTCTAAGATGCGCCCACAGGGGTGACGACAACGGAATTGAAGCGTGCATCAAACAGAAGGGAAGCTGGAGAGACAATACGTAATACGGAAATCAGACATAAATAAAAAATAAAATACTGCTGAAGAAGTTTGGGTCTGGGCTTTGGTTAGGGTTAGAGTTGCATACAAACGGCCGGAAAAGCAATAAAAAGTTAAAGTACCAATGATTGTCACACACACACACTAGGTGTGGCGAAATTATTCTCTGCATTTGACCCATCACCCTTGATCATCCCCTGGGAGGTGAGGGGAGCAGTGGGCAGCAGCGGTGGCCAACCCTTGATGCTGAGTGCCAAGCAGGGAGGTAATGGGTCCCATTTTTAAAGTCTTTGGTATGACTCGGCTGGGGTTTGAACTCACAACTGATGGAAGCAGATATTTACATATATCCATATGTTTGTGTTACTTCGGTACTTTCATAGTCACATTACAAATAGCTAATGGACCATATTGTACTCTTTTCCTTTTTTCATCATCTTATGACAGAGTGCTTGCACTGTGGACGGCCTTGAGGTAGGAGGCAGAGAGGAGGAATCCTCCCTGCTTCCCTTCTCAGGCCGACTCTAGATAAGAGACACAATGGGCATTTGTGCTGGCGGAAGGGCGGGGGGAGATATTGAAGAAGAGAGTGTTTTCCGTGATGTTTTTCAGATCAACTTTGGCTACGCATTTGTATGTGTTATTCGAGGCTGGTCTGTTCAAATATTTAAAAATAAATGACAAAATACCTATTCTGCTCTGGTGATCAATTTGAACTCAGCTCATGTGTCATCGAAAGAACTTGGGAGTGACCTGCGTTTTAAATTCCCCTTGGAGGAACATCTGGTCAGACGCAACACAACCTACCGATCTCAGGGCGGACACTCTAACCACCATTCAACAACCGAAATAATACCAACCACGGTACGTTGCATCGACCATCTTAGATTACGTTACAAATCCAATGTCCACTCCCGCATTGTGTCAGCACCACAGTGGGCGTGTCTTTAAGACACAGTTCACTTCTGTTGTCATCACGCTTGTGGGCACGACTTTGTGTCTGCAGCTAGACCATGGCCATCTCCTGTTTTGTAGTTTCCGCTTCCTGCTTTGAGTGTTATCCTGCAATGACTTTATCCCAGGCTCTGAGCACTGTTTACCTCACCTGCTCTTGATTGGGGATCAGTGGACTCACCTAGGATAATCAAGAGGGTTTATAGTCCAGTGTCACCTGCCTCTCCGGGTTGGTTCATTGTAATTGTTTGCTCTCGGGAAGGGATGATTTTGGTTTATATTCTTTGTAAATGGTATAGCGGTGTTCTACCTTCAAGGTACTCAAAGCGCTTTGACACTATTTCCACATTCACCCATTCACACACACCTTCACACACTGATGGCGGGAGCTGCCATGCAAGGCCCTAACCACGACCCATCAGGAGCAAGGGTGAAGTGTCTTGCCCGAGGACACAATGGACGTGATTAGGATGGCGGAAGCTGGGATCAAACCTATAACCCTCAAGTTGCTGGCACGGCCGCTCTACCACCCGAGCCTTACAGTCCCATTTCCCTGCTTCCTGTGCGCTCCCACGCTGCACTAGTTTTTGTCATTAAATATACTTGTATTATACCTGCACGCCGTCTGCTGTCCTCTGTGTCCTAGGGTGACATCCCAAGCAATGCTCACCTGAGACTGACAATCAATTGTTCAACTTCTTTAGTTGTATACTAAACTGGGGCGGTATAGCTCGGTTGGTAGAGTGGCCGTGCCATCAACCTGAGGGTTGCAGGTTCGATCCCCGCTTCCGCCATCCTAGTAACTGCCGTTGTGTCCTTGGGCAAGACACTTTACCCACCTGCTCTCAGTGCCACCCACACTGGTTTAAATGTAACTTAGATATTGGGTTTTCACTATGTAAAGCGCTTTGAGTCACTAGAGAAAAGCGCTATATAAATATAATTCACTTCACTTCACTTCACTATACTAGTAGCGTTCCTCAAGGTTCCATTGAAGGACCTATTTTTTCATAATTTGGGCTATTCAACTGGCGGCCCACGCGTTCAGTTCAAAAAAAATTTTCACAGCAGACTCACTCGAGTGCTATCTAGAGATGATCTTTGACTAGCCTTTAAGCAGAAAGTCCTTAAAAACAGTAAAGCGATTCTATAACGCTGACAAAATCGAAAGTATACTGTAGTGGAACATACAAAAATACGACTAACAGTGAAGGAAGAAATCCGGCCCCCATGGTCCTTATCTCTCTGGAAATGCACAAAGACAAATGGTAAATGGTAAATGGGTTATACTTGTATAGCGCTTTTCTACTTTCAAGGCACTCAAAGCGCTTTGACACTATTTCTACATTCACCCATTCACACACACATCCACACACTGATGGCGGGAGCTGCCATGCAAGGCGCTAACCATGACCCATCAGGAGCAAGGGTGAAGTGTAGGGATGTGGGGGAAAAATCGATTCGAATTTGAATCGCGATTCTCACGTTGTGCGATTCAGAATCGATTCTCATTTTTTAAAAATCGATTAATTATTATTATTTTTTTTTTTTTTAAATTAATCAATCCAACAAAACAATACACAGCAATACCATAACAATGCAATCCAATTCCAAAACCAAACCCGACCCAGCAACACTCAGAACTGCAATAAACAGAGCAATTGTGAGGAGACACAAACACGACACAGAACAAACCAAAAGTAATGAAACAAAAATGAAAATGATCAACAACGGTAGCAATATTAGTTACAATTTCAACATAGCAGTGATTAAAAATCCCTCATTGACAATATCATTAGACATTTATAAAAAGAAAAAGAAAAGAACAATAGTGTCACAGTGGCTTACACTTGCATCGCATCTCATAAGCTTGACAACACACTGTGTCCAATATTTTCACAAAGATAAAAGAAGTCATATTTTTGGTTCATTTAATAGTTAAAACAAATTTACATTATTGCAATCAGTTGATAAAACATTGTCCTTTACAATTATAAAAGTTTTTTACAAAAATCTACTACTCTGCTTGCATGTCAGCAGACTGGGGTAGATCCTGCAGAAACCCTATGTATTGAATGAATAGAGAATCGTTTTGAATCGGTAATAAAATCGTTTTTGAATCGAGAATCGTGTTGAATTGAAAAAAAAAATCGATTTTGAATCTAATCGTGACCACAAGAATCGATAGGGAATCAAATCGTGGGACACCCAAAGATTCACAGCCCTAGTGAAGTGTCTTTGTTCAAGGACACAACGGACGTGACGAGGTTGGTAGAAGCTGGGGATCGAACCATGAACCCTCAGGTTGCTGGCACGGCCACTCTCCCAACCTGCGCCACACCGTCATTCACAATTAAATGAACAAAAGCCAGTGAAGAATCATTCTTGGATTGCCTCCACCTTTTTTGCAAAACACAAAGTCAAATGTCAACAAGGATCTCACTGGTGCAAGTCAATGAAATTGCTAGTCATCTAGTTTATCTAGTTTAATATCAATCAATCAATCAATCAATGTTTATTTATATAGCCCTAAATCACAAGTGTCTCAAAGGGCTGCACAAGCCACAACGACATCCTCGGTACAGAGCCCACATAAGGGCAAGGAAAAACTCACTCCAGTGGGACGTCGATGTGAATGTAATATCCCTGCCATACACAGTTTGGAGCCGCTCCCGAAGCTAATAGTAAACATGTTACACACCAAGAGCAAGCCATTAGCAAGCTTGCTAATAGATACACTAACCGCTCAGTTAGCTTTAAAGAAAACCATTAATTAAGTGCCCAATACATTTGTAATATTGAAGAAGTGTAGACGGAAACACGTTACAGCCGAAAGAAGCAGCTGTTTACATGAAATTAAGAAGTAGATTAATACGAATCTGGAGAATAATATAACAAGAACTGTTGGTGTGAGGAGGGGTGATCGAGCCAGAAATCGGTGGTGTATCAGTTTATAATGGATACTCGAGTGATTAGGTTGTAGGGTAGTACGGTATACCGGTAATGAATCAAAAACGGTACTATACTCTGTTTGAAAAGTACTGGTTCCCGGGCATGACGACGCGTCGTGACATTGCTGGTTTTACGAGCAGAGGAGCATGTTCGGCAGCGCACACGCACAGAGTACTTACAAGCAGACACAATGTGTAGACAGAAAAGGGAGAACAGACGCATTTTGGCTTAAAAACTAAAGATAAAGGTGAAGTTATAACACTGAAACGCCCTCAGGAAGAGGTGCTTTGAGACATGGCTAGCTAGCTAGCGGCGGACGTCCATTCGCAGTCTGCAGTGTTTTAGCTACTTCTAAATCACTAATCCTCGCCTCCATGGCGACAAATAAAGTATGTTTCTTACAAGTATCCTTATCACTGCAGGACGAGGAATAGCTAAATATGCTTCACTACACACCGTAGGAGGATACGATAGCTAACTGCTAACAGCAAGCTAGCACCCTGAATGTAAACAAATGCCATGGGTGGATCTACACCTGACATCCACTGTAATGATACCAAGTATAATAGTATATCTAGTCGATGCTACTATGATTACATCAATATTGTTTATCGTTCCAAAATCTTTTTTCCTTTTTTTAGAATTCATATTATGTTTATAAACTCAGGAAATATGTCCCTGGACACATGAGGACTTTGAATATGACCAATATATGATCCTGTAACTACTTGGTATTGGATCGATACCTACTTTTGTGGTATCATCCAAAATGAATGTAAAGTATCAAACAAGAGAAGGATAAGTGATTATTACATTTTAACAGAAGTGTAGATAGAACATGTTAAAAGAGAAATTAAGCAGCTATTGACAGTAAATGAACAAGTGGATTGATAATCAATTTTTACAGCTTGTCCATCATAATTTTGACAAAATAGAATGATAAATGACACAATATGTTACTGCATATGTCAGCAGACTAATTAGGAGCCTTTGTTTGTTTACTTACTACTCAAAGACAAGTTGTCTTGTATGTTCACTATTTTATTTAAGGACAAACTTGCAATAGGAAACGTATGTTTAATGTACCCTGAAATGTTTTGTTAAAAACAAAGCCAATAATGCAATTTTTTTGTGGTCAACCTTGTTTAGAAAAGTACCGACAAGTATCGTAATACATTTTGGTACCAGTACCGGTACTAAAATATTGGTATCGGGACAACACTATTAGGTTGTTACTTTTATTTTCTCAAAATATTTTTGTTGTTGTTTTTAATAATGTTTACAATATAAGGGAATAAATAATTGGACACAGGAGGACAAAAACAACAACAAATAACTTAAATATGTGATCAAACAATTCCATGTAATAAAAGAAAAAAATAAATAGTTTAAAAATGTACTTGTTATTTTTAAAATGTCAACAGCACGCACCTTGAATACAATTAAAAATGTACAGTAAATACATGTTATCGATAATGTTCTTGGATTCATATATACTTACAGTAGGGAATGGATTAATATGGCCCCATTCTGGGTGGAACTCGCATGAGAGGAAGGTGGGGAGGGGTTAATCATTTTGCAATGCAGTCTGCTAAAAATGATGGAAAGTGCCACTCTACACAGAAACTGACGGTGTAGTCAAAGTTGGAATTGCCACAAAACACATTTAGATATAATCGACACCCTACCACTATCTGGCGACTAAAGTATGAAGTGCACCCCCTCAATTTGTCACGTTTCATGTGTCAGGTCGACTGTGACGAATGCAAAGAAAGAATAAAGTGAAAACAAAGGACGGCGAGTGAATAATGTTGTCAAAAGAAGTGGTGTCAGTTTGGAATTGAAGCAGGTTGATAGCAAGCTGAGGGAAAATAAAATAGATGTTTCTTATTTTGGCTTTTAGGGATGAGCCGCTTTGCCTCTGCCTAGGGGGTGGGGGTGGGGGTGGGGGTGGGGGGGCACCAACAGGGGACAGGTGGAGATAGAGATGAGAAAGCGAAGGGTGGCGAGGAGTGAAGGGGGGTTAGGTTGTGGACGGGGGGGGTGTTTCCTGAAGCCTAACCGAGGTGTCAGGAATCCAGATCCCCTCCAATCCCAGCCCTTTTCTAGCAGCCCCTGTGCCATCTAGTATTTGACAGCCTGACTGTCACCGAGCCAGGCCACGGATGGTGAAGATAAGCAGGGATAGATGGATGGAAGACTGAGGTGGAAAACAGGAGAAGGTGTGAGGATGAAATGTTTATTAGTTTTTCTTTCTTTCCCCGTGCAGGATAAAGCAAAAGCCTGCTTTTTGACAAAGTTAAAATTTTGAGCGTTCTTACTTCACACCGCAGCACGTTTTAACCTTTTGCTTAATTGCTTGGTGCATAATGCATGAATCATATTGATGACGCATATGCCAACAGCTGCAGTCCTACAAAGGTGTACAAGTTGGTCCTGATCCAAAATGGGCTTTGCGGAGTTATGAGTTCTACACACTTCCAATTGTAGTCTGAAAGCAGGATCTAATAGATTAATGTTTGCTTTTTTAATTTCTCTTGTTCAGTTTTGTATAGGGATGTCCGATAATGGCTTTTTTGCCGATATCCGATATTTCGATATTGTCCAACTCTTAATTACTGATACCGATATCAACCGATACTGATATATACAGTCGTGGAATTAACACATTATTATGCCTAATTTGGACAACCAGGTATGGTGAAGATAAGGTCCTTTTAAAAAAAAAAAAAAATAAGATAAATAAATTAAAAAAAAGTAAAACAATATAAAAACAGTTACATAGAAACTAGTAATTAATGAAAATGAGTAAAATTAACTGCTAAAGGTTAGTACTATTAGTGGACCAGCAGCACGCACAATCATGTGTGCTTACGGACTGTATCCCTTGCAGAACCAGAATATTAATAACAGAAAGAAACAACCCTTTTGTGTGAATGAGTGTGAATGAGTGTAAATGGGGGAGGGAGGTTTTTTGGATTGGTGCACTAATTGTAAGTGTATCTTGTGTTTTTTATGTTGATGTAGTTAAAAAAAAATGGAGCTAACTGTTTTAATGACATTCAGACTTTACTCTAATCAATAACGGAGCAGCATCTTCTCACCCGCGGGAAAATTTGTCCCGTGAAAAACTGTCCGACCGGAACTCTCTAATAACTAAAGTTCCTTGGGTGAATATTGCAAACTCACTACACCGGTATGTTTTAGCGCTTTCATGGCGAGTTTACTGACAGATATAAGTAAGAACTTTACACTACTTTATATTTTTGTGTGAATGAGTGTGAATGAGTGTAAATGGGGGAGGGAGGTTTTTTGGATTGGTGCACTAATTGTAAGTGTATCTTGTGTTTTTTATGTTGATGTAGTTAAAAAAAAACAAAAAAACAAAAAAAACCGATACCGATAATAAAAAAACTGATACTGATAATTTCCGATATTACATTTTAAAGCATTTATCGTATCGGACATCTCTAGTTTTGTACCATTAACTTTTACTAAAACCTCCAGAGGGGATGGTATGGATTGGAGCAACACAATTTGCAAATTTCATTTATTTGTTTACTGTGATGTTTTTTTTCCCCGTGGTGTGCAATACGGATGTGATGAATAAAAGTCTATCCTGTCCTATTCTAAATCATGCACTTTTTTGTAATAAATCATCCTACAGATATTATGTAAATGGGACATGTGAAGCATGCAATGTGATGTAAACACCAGCTTTACTTGTAACCTCCTCCTTCCAGTTTGACCATGTGACATAACCCAGGGGATTCGGCCACCTGCCTTTATCCCATTCCGTACACACACTCCGGTCGTCCGTATGAGAAGTGAGTGTGCTGACCACCGAGCTAAAAGCCCAGGATGGTTATTGTGGCATCCAGCACACCTTTGAAGTTGTCAGGGAGTGAGGTTTACTAGCACACATATATATTTGTACGCAGATTTTTGCAAATTTTGGGTTAAACTCAGTCATTTGGGCCCCGAGCACCACAGGTGTGATACAGAGCGCCGCAAGGACCCTATGAAATTGCTGTGTTTTTGAAATTATTGCTGTTATTATTATTAGTAATATTATTATCCACGTTTAAACGGCCCTTAACATGCATGAAAACTCCCCAAAATTTTGCAAGTGTGTCAGATTCTGCGAAAATGTTTATATTTTGGTATTTTCTGGACCATAGGGCGCACCGGATTATAAGGCGCACTGGCAATGAGCGGGTCTATTCAGGTCTATTTTCATTTAAAAGGCGCACCGGATTATAGGGTGCATTAGGGGGTCATATTATGATTTTTTTTGTAAATGTAAAAGACTTCCTTGTGGTCTACATAACGTGTAATGGTGGTTATTTGGTCAAAATGTTGCATAGATGATGTTTTACAGATCATCTTCAAGCCGCTTTCTGACAGTCGCTTCCGGATGCGCCGTTTTGTGGGCGGTCTTATTTACGTGGCTCACCTTCGACAGCGTCTTCTCCCCGTCATCTTTGTTGTAGCGGTGTAGCGTGCAAGGACGGGTGTGGAAGAAGTGTCAAAAAATGGAGCTAACTGTTTTAATGACATTCAGACTTTACTTCAATCAATAACGGAGCAGCATCTTCTCACCCGCGGGAAAATGTGTCCCGTGAAAAACTGTCCGACCGGAACTCTCTAATAACTAAAGTTCCTTGGGTGAATAATGCAAACTCACTACACCGGTATGTTTTAGCGCTTTCATGGCGAGTTTACTGACAGATATAAGTAAGAACTTTACACTACTTTATATTAAAAATGTCAACAGTGGAGGATGAATGTCCCATAACAAGAAGATAGAGAAAAATAAGTAATTTATCGACTACGGACGCGTGCAATTTTTCAGGATTTATGCAGATCCCAAATACAGATCATTAGGTACCAGAAAGTGGGATACATTGCTTTTGCATAATATTGCAAAACAAACACCAGATAATATGTCTTACCTTATACACACACCATAATAATACTCCTATGTTTAATGCGTTGACAATACTTCAAGCGGTGCGGCTTCATAGTTTACCAAAGTCGTACTAAAACATTTTGATAGATTTTTGAGCGCTGTGTGTACTGTTCTATATTTTCAATGGAACATTTAAAATGATGGTGTTGTTTACTTAAGACCCATCATAGTGCAGGCTACAGTTATCTCTTATGTCTGACTGCCATCTACTGGTCACACTTATCATTACACCATGTACCAAATAAAATAGCCTCGAGGTGGGTAAGCTCAACCGAACGTATTCCTTACATTAGGCGCACCGGGTTACAAGGCACACTGTCAAGTTTTGAGACAAAAAAAATGATTTTAAGTGTGCCTTATAGTCCGGAAAATACGTTATGCAGATTTGTGCAACTTTTGGGTCAAACTCAGTCATTAGGGTCCGAGCACCACAGGTGTGATGCAGAGTGCCACAAGGACCCTATGAAATTGTTGTGTTTTTTATTACTGTTGTTATTATCAGTATTATTATTATCCCCGTTTAGATGGCTTTTTGAGGCCCTTGACATGCATGAAAACACAACAAAACTTTTGCAAGCACATCAGATTCGTCGAACATTTTTATATTTTGGGTGTCCTGAAAATTTTATTTCAAATTTGGGTCTCTAGTGCCACCTTTTAAAATTAGAAAAAAATACACCAGTTTCACCTAGCGCAGGGGTAGGGAACCTATGGCTCTCGAGCCAGATGTTAGCTGACATTGCTTAACACCATAAGTAATGAATAATTCCGCTGGTAATCACAGTGTTAAAAATTATGTTTTAAAATATAAAACCTTCTCATGCATTTTAATCCATCCATTCGTTTTCTACCGCACCTGTTCAAGAAGTCGCATTAATGGTAAGAAGCACTGTATTTATTATTGGTTAGCTTCAGAATAACAATGTTATTACAAAGAATACAAGACTTATTATACTCTAAAAATGTTGGTCTTATTTAAAAATGCACGCATTTAGTTGTATTCAGTGATAAAAAATATTGTATGGCTCTCACGGAAATAAATTATTAAATATTTAGCTTTCATGGCTCTCTCAACCAAAAAGGTTCCCGACCCCTGAGTCCTAGCGGCACAAAAATAGCTGGTCATGACGGGACGCACGTAAAAGTCTCAAGAACATATACATATACATATACATATACATCTTGGTTTCTGTCCGCCATTTTTCGGCAAAAAACAGGGGTCTTACTTTAACAAACTCCTTCTCGGGACGTAGACCAAATGAGTTGCGTTAAAAATCACAGCTACTATTTTAATTTTTTTTTGTATTTGTTACCATTCATGTACAACAACATTGTCACGACATGGCCAGTACTGGAAAACATGAATGTTGTGCATCGACTACGTCACTTCCTGTCGACCTATTATAGATCGTGAGGTGACAAGCCTGTCATTTATTGTCATGATTAAAGAAGATTATTTCTGTGACATCAAAGTGCTATGCACACATCAACCTCGCAATATGCCGGTGTGACTATTATTCATCGTTGTTGAATGTATTTATTTATTCCGGCAGACAGACATATATAAAGCAACACTTCATCACTCTTTGTAATTTGACAGACATGCAACGGCACCCACCGAAAAGGGATACGGGAAAAAAGCAAGAATATTTATCCATGTCCCGCCCCTAATTTACAATCAACTTATATGTTGTTCATATATGTTGGTTATATAGTCCAAGTTTCAACAGCAGATTTGATGGATACATGACAATTTCAGAACAAGAACAACATATGATAATGCCAAGTCAGTATATATACACAAATATGGATATAATAGCATTGAGCGACCATGAGATTAGCTGGGTATCTTTCATCTTCTGAAGCCTTGCCTGGTGTGTTATGTCCCTTATTCCACAGTGAGTTATTTTGCACCTGTGTCCCACAGTTGAGATAGTCCAAACAACTAGTCATGTTTTTGATAGTTTCCCAACAACACATTTTTTACCGCAAGGTTGAACACTCTTAGGCTAATTTCTCCGCTCACAGTTTCACCCCCGCTATAGATAACGTTTGAGCCTTGAATGTGGAAATTACCATGTTATGTTTGAATTTCAGGACACTCCTGAGTTCATGTGGACCATCTCTGAGTGAAAACAGACTCTGTTTATTTGTTTTTAGAGCCCTTTGTGAGGCCATACACATAACTTGAAGGCTACTGTATTGGATTATATCATGTAGTTTAAGAAAATTAGTCATTATGAACAGATCGTAGTTTACTCCATGGTTTGATCATATGTGTTTTCGTTTTCAGATTTGTGCACCCTATGGCTCAAATCAATCGCAGTTTAGGAAAATAAGACAGTCAGTTGAAGAATACGTTTTATACTGAATAACTATCCATTTATCCATGCAGCCTGCGAGCAAAACTAAGAAATCATGTTTTGGCTTGAATACCATTATAGGGAGGTCAGGAAAGTAGTATATCCAGATTTTAAGCCAAAAAAAAGCTTGTGTTTGTATGCTAATTCGAGAATGAAGATGCCGCTAACATCTCTGTTAGTGCACTAATTTTCTACCTTTGGACACACTACTGTGCTTCAACTAAAACCGTGTCTGCTTCCGTGTTGTCTGGTACCTTTTTACCCATCCCATTTGGGACTGACCATATAATTACTGGCTAATTGCGCTTTAGCAGATCATTAGAGGCAGTGCTGTGAAAACGAGACCGTCGTTATGTCAACACGTGCAGTTATAAGGGCACCGAAAACGAGAGCGCTATACTTGTAAGCACATTTTCAACATAGATTAGGGCCTTTCACTACAGAATGATGCTCTCTCGCATACTAAACAAGGCAGTCACGAATTGGGCATGGCCCAGTGGAGGACAGTTAGTTCCAAGAGATAGAAGATGTGGGAATAAAAAACGAAAAACACTTCACAGTACACCCTACGGTGTAAATATCAATACTTGTGTGTTCTATTTTCATTCCACAGATGGCCTCTGTAGTATTGTTATGGATCAGGATGTCATTTGCTCACATAATGGACCATTGCAGCCTGTGCTCAATACACATTTGTTCTGAATGAACAGTCAGGGCCGGATCTACTCAGATCCAAAAACATGGCGTGTGGAAACGTAAAATAGCGTGTTTTATTAGTGGACGTGTTGCGTGTGATCTGACGCAGACCACTCTATTGAGATTAGTTTTTTCGTGTAGTACAGAGATGTCCAAAGTGCGGCCCGGCGGCCATTTGCGGCCCGCAGGTCATTTATTAATGGCCCCACGGCCCATTTTAAAATACGATTAAAAAAATTAAAAACATACAAAGTGGTATGAAAGACCAAACAGGTGAAATGTAACAAGAAAATGTTGCAATGTTTACTCTAATCACAAAGCTGCCATGCAGGCTGTTTCTTTCTTTAAAAAATAATAATGAATCAAAATCAATGTTATTATGAATTATTGACCTATCCAAGGCTCCAATTACGTCACATTAAATATTGCACTTTGAGATATTTTTTGGGTAAAATGTTGCATATTTTTTGTTTGCCATATAAAAAATTTAGCTTTTTTTTTTTTTTTTTTTAAAGAAGGGCCTAAAACGAACAAACGAAAAACATAAACAACAATACAACGTATAATTGACGGATGGATCTGAAAGTTGATCTCGAGATTATTGTGTTAAAAGTAAAAAGTAAAAAAAATGTATAATTTATTTTTTAACACTTTAATGAGTAGGACCCTTTTCGTTCCCCAATCATTTTTGTTTTTAAGTGTCATTGCTCAAAAAATAATAATGAATTAAAATCAATGGTGTTATGAGTTATTGCCCTTTTTAAGGCTCCAATTCTTATATAATCTGAAATATTCCTCTTAAAAATTTTATTGGGTGAAAATATTGCATATTTTGTGTTTTTTCCATAAAAAACAGGGTTTTCTTTGACAAAAAGAGCATACGACTTAAATCTTTAAAAACTTTATATTGACAGATAGACCTAATGTTGATCTAGAGATAATAATACTAAATAATGACACATTTTAAATATTTTTTGGACCAAAACCCTTTGGGGTCCTCGGGATCAAGCCTGAGTGGAGGCCTTAATGTATATTTTTTATACATATATTGTATTGGTTTTTAAAATAAAAAAATATCAAAATGGCCCCCGCTTGCTTTGATTTTTCAGTGTGCGGCCCTCAGTGGAAAAAGTTTGGACACCCCTGGTGTAGTACATGGCTTTCACCATGGATACACTTGTCTACTGCACATTTATGTTATCATACTCCTAACTGTGGGGTTTTGCTATGTTTTAAAACATGCAGCACATATACACATCTTTTTCGGGGCAATTTCAAAGCTGTCCTGCAGTGTGTATCTACAATAGGATTGCACGGTATACCAGTATTAATACAGTACTATACCGCCTCTGAAAAGTACCGGTCCGCCAACCCCGCGCCACCGTCGTCGTCACCGTCATGACATTGCTGGTTTTACGATTAGACGAGCATGTTCGGCAGCACACAATCACGGAGTACTTACAAGCAGACACAGTGTGTAGACAGAAAAGGGAGAACGGACGCATTTTAGCTTAAAAACTAACGATAAAGGTGAAGTTATAACACTGAAAAGCCCTCAGGAAAAGGTGCTTTAAGACATGGCTAGCTAGTTAGCGACCAAAGTCCAGCCCCAGTCGGCAGTGTTTAAGCTACTTCTAAATCACTAATCCTTGTCTCCATGGTGACAAATAAAGTAAGTTTCCTTACAAGTTTCATTATCACTGCAGGACGAGGAATAGCTAAATATGCTTCACTACACACCGTAGCAGACCGGTGTCACAATGTAAACAGGCAGAGGATTGTGGGTAATCCAAGATGGCGGGGCGCATAGACGCAGTGGTTCAGAGCTCTCTTTTTTGGTGCAAGTTTTTGTTATTTTTGTTTGTATGGTGTGTGTGTCTGTCCACATTATGCCGGGCGACTTACATCTACTGTCGACCCAAACTTCTTAAAATGGGACTACTGAGTGAGCAAGAAGTCACAGGTGAGTTTCTTCGTTTACACGAGATACCAGCAGACATAACCAGGACACCGGGCTCTCCATGGATTACATTTCCCAGGAGAAGGAGGCGGAGGGACAGGAAGCAAAAGCAGGGCTGCAGAGCTGGCGTGCTAGCTAGGCTCCACAAGCTGCCATTCAAACCATCGGTTACCAGCATTTTTTTATCGAATGCAACATCCCTCGCCAACAGGCTGGACGAGCTGAAGCTGCAGATTGCGACAAATAAGATGCATTCTGCTCATCACGGAGACGTGGCTTCACCCGCTCATCCCGGACACGGCTATCGAGCTAGCGGGCCGCACAACACATCGGCATGACAGAACCAAGGACTCCGGTAAGAGCAGAGGAGGGGGGCTGTGCATCTACGTCAACAACAATTGGTGCACCAACACCAAGATTGTTACCAGTCACTGCTCATCTGATTTGGAGTACGTTACTGTTAAATGCAGACCCATTTACCTTCCACGGAATATTAAAGGCCTACTGAAACCCACTACTACCGACCACGCAGTCTGATAGTTTATATATCAATGATGAAATCTTAACATTGCAACACATGCCAATACGGCCGGGTTAACTTATAAAGCGCAATTTTAAATTTCCCGGGAAATATCCGGCTGAAAACGTCTCGGTATGATGACGTTTGCGCGTGACGTCACGGATTGAGCGAAAGTATTGGGACACCATTGTGTCCCAACACAAACAGCTCTGTTTTCATCGCAAAATTCCACAGTATTCTGGACATCTGTGTTGGTGAATCTTTTGCAATTTGTTTAATGGACAATGAAGACAGCAAAGAAGAAAGCTGTAGGTGGGATCGGTGTATTAGCGGCTGGCTGCAGCAACACAACTAGGAGGACTTTGAGTTGGATAGCAGACGCGCTACCGTGAGTATGCAGCTTTCTTCCAAACATTTGATTGCTTGCCTGTCCGTGTGTGCCGCTATGTGCATGTCACGTACGTAACTTTGGGGAAATATATGTGCTGTATGAACTTTGCGGAAGTGAACAGTACTTTGGGCTGTGGGATTGAGTGTGTTGTGTGGGTGTTTGAGTTGTATTGGTGGGTTATATGGATGGGAGGGGGAAGTGTTTGTTATGCGCGATAAATTTGTGGCATATTAAATATAAGCCTGGTTGTGTTGTGGCCAATAGAGTATATATATGTCTTGTGTTTATTTACTGTTTTAGTCATTCCCAGCTGAATATCAGGTCCCACCCGCCTCTCACAGCATCTTCCCTATTCAGGTCCCACCCGCCTCTCACAGCATCTTCCCTATCTGAATCGCTTCCACTGCCATCTAATCCTTCACTTTAACTTTCCTCATCCACAAATCTTTCATCCTCGCTCAAATTATTGGGGTAATCGTCGCTTTCTCGGTCTGAATCGCTCACGCTGCTGGCGTCCATGATTGAAAACAATGTGTAGATGTGAGGAGCTCTTAAACCTGTGACGTCAAACTACTTCCGGTACAGGCAAGGCTTTTTTTTATCAGCGACCAAAAGTTGCGAACTTTATCGTCGATGTTCTTTACTAAATCCTTTCAGCAAAAATATGGCAATATCGCAAAATGATCAAGTATGACACATAGAATGGATCTGCTACCCTGGGTTAAATAAGAATATCTCATTTCAGTAGGCCTTTAATGTTGTCATGCTAACGGCTGTTTACATACCACCGGCAGCTAATGCTAGTACGGCCCTCAGGGTGTTACATGACTCCATTAGCAGTCAACAAAGCGCGTACCCTGAGGCGGTGCACATCATTGCTGGAGACTTTAATCATGCAGAATTAAAAATCTAAATTCTATCAGCACATTAAATGTGCAACTAGAGGAAAAAACACTTTGGACAAGGCATACTCGAATATCAAGAGTAGCTACAGTGCTAAGCCACTACCACACTTGGGCCAGTCCGACCACCTGTCAGTGTTGTTAATCCCAGCATACACCCCCCTCAGGAAAAGTGCTCCCCCGACAACTAAAACTGTTCAAATCTGGCCTGAGGGCGCCTCTCAGCAGCTCCAGGATTGCTTTGAAAGAACCAACTGGGGCATCTTTGAACAGCAGGACCTGGAGGACTACACTTTATCTGTGCTGAGCTATATCAAGTTCTGCACGGTTATTGCTATGACCGAGAAGCGCATCCGGGTCTATCCAAACCAAAAGCCCTGGATGACTGGTGAGGTCAGGACCCTGCTGAAGGAAAGGAACAAGGCCTTCAGGTGTGGTGATGGGGCACAGTACAGTGCTGCCAGAGCCAGCCTGAGGAGAGGCATCATAGAGGCCAAGACAGCATACCGTAAGAAAATAGAGGGACACCTAAGCAGCAACAACACAAGGCAGGTGTGGCAGGGGGTGAAACACATCACCGGCTACAAATCCAACAACCTCGCTGTGGCTGAACTGAACATCTTCTTCGCTCGCTTCGAGGTGGAGCAACCACATGCAGTCACATCACAACCCTCAACCCGTGACAACGTCCTCATGTTGGAGGAACATGAGGTGCAGCGCACACTAAGGAGGGTGAACCCAAGGAAAGCTGCTGGACCGGATGGCGTACATGGACGTGTACTAAAGACATGTACAGACCAGCTGCCTGTTGTTTTTACCAGGATTTTCAACCAGTCCTTGTCCCAGTACATCGTCCCACCCTGTCTAAAGAACTCTGTTATTGTCCCACTGCCAAATAAACCTGCAGTAAACAGCCTGAATGATTACCGCCCAGTGGCACTTACACCAATCATTATGAAGTGCTTTGAAACTCTGGTTCGGGGGCACATCACCTCAAATCTGCCACCTGCATTGGACTCTCACCAGTTTGCGTACAGGGCCAACAAATCTACAGAGGATGCTATCGCAACAACCCTCCACACTGTTCTGAGCCACCTAGAGCAGCAGGGGAGCTATGCAAGGCTACTTTTTGTTGATTTTAGCTCTGCGTTCAATACCATCCTCCCCCACAGACTGGTGCCCAAACAGACAGGGCTGGGACTGTCTTCCTCCATCTGCCACTGGATCCTGGACTTCCAGACAAATCGCTCTCAGAGGGTGAGAGTAGGCTCCCACCTCTCAACATCCATCAGCATCAGCACCGGTTCCCCCCAGAGCTGCGTGCTAAGCCCCCTACTCTACACCCTCTACACTCATGACTACACCCCTGCTCATGCCTGCAACACCACTATTAAATTTGCAGACGACACCACAGCAGTGGGACTCATTTCTGGAAGGGGTGAGTCTGCCTACAGAAATGAAGTGGAGCGGCTGACTGGGTGGTGCAGGGTAAACAACCTGGTCCTTAACACCACCAAGACGAAGGAGCTGATCATGGATTTCCGGAAGAAAAAAACAATAAACATCCAACCACTGTACATCAATGGGGACTATGTGGAAATGGTCTCTAACTTCAGGTTCCTGGGGATCCAGATCGAGGAAGACCTGTCGTGGAGTATGAACACCTCAGTGACCATCAAAAAGGCACAGCAGAGACTTTACCTTCTGAGACTCCTCAAAAAGAACAACCTGTCACAAAAACTGCTTGTGTCCTTCTATCGCTGCTCAATAGAGAGTGTGCTGATGTGTATGGTATAGTATGCCAGCTGCACGGCAGCAGAGAGAAATGCACTTCAGAGGGTCATATAAACTGCCATGAAGATCACTGGCTGCTCTCTCCCCTCCCTAGATGAACTGTACAGTGTCAGGTGCCTCAAAAAGGCCCAAAACATCATAAGGGACCCATCCCACCCTGGACATAAACTTTTTGAACTGCTGCCCTCGGGCAGGAGATACAGGACAATAAAATGCCGGACAAACAGACTTAAGAACAATTTTTATCCGAGAGAAATAGTGTCGTTGAACACAAGACGACAATAATGACTTTGCATGTGAGCTATGTGCTTGCTATTTTTATGTATTTTTATCTATTTATCTATGTTCTTATGGTTTTATGTGTTATGAATTTGCACTAAATTAGTTTTGCTTACAATTTCGTTGTACAATGTACAATGACAAGAAAGATATATTATAATCTATTCTATTCTAAACGCCATTGGTGGATCTACACCTGACATCCACTGTAATGATACAAAGTACAGTAGCGTATCTAGTCGATACTATTATGATTATTTCTTTTGTTTTTGTATTTATTTATATTATGTTTATATACTCAGGAAATATGTCCCTGGACACATGAGGACTTTGAATATGACCAATGTATGATCCTGTAACGACTTGGTATCGGATTGATACCCACATTTGTGGTATCATCCAAAACTAATGTAAAGCATCCAAACAACAGAAGAATAAGTGATTATTAAATTTTAACAGAAGTGTAGATAGAACATGTCAAAAGAGAAAATAAGCAGATATTAACAGTAAATGAACAAGTAGATTAATAATTCATTTTCTACCACTTGTCCTTAATAATGTTGACAAAATAATAGAATGATAAATGACACAATATGTTACTGCATGTGTCAGCAGATTAATTAGGAGTCTTTGTTTGTTTACTTACTACTAAAAGACAAGTTGTCTAGTATGTTCACTATTTTATTTAAGGACAAACTTGCAATAAGAAACATATGTTTAATGTACCCTAAAATTTGTTTGTTAAAATAAAGCCAATAATGCCATTTTTTGTGGTACCCTTTATTTAGAAAAGTATCGAAAAGTATCGAAATAATTTTGGTACCGGTACCAAAATATTGGTATCGGGACAACACTAATATACAGCAGTACACACTTTTTTAGTGCACCCTCTCATGGTACATACTGGCACTAACTATTTACATATCACAGACACCACAACACGTTCTGCTTTATAAACCCACCCGCAACAGTGCGGCGACCTGGATAAGACAAAACACCTAACAAGGCCCTCAGTGTTGATTTAACGTTGAATAATGAGCTCCCAAGAGGACTGATGCTGCTGACAGTACAATAGTCTCCCATGAACGTCACCATCCTGAATACATCCCTTTCTGTGTCCACACTCACATAGAAGCCTTAAACACAACTTCAAAAGCCGGATACAACAAAAAGGGCAAAATCTTTTCTAGTCCGGCAGCTTCCTTGAATGTGTCCCTAGGCTACAGTGCTAAAGGGTAAGGTGGACTCCTGGGAATTGAAGGATTACCCGTTGGACTGCCGGTTCCTCCTTCAGACATGTTGAAGTATCATTAAGGATGATGGCCAACCCACAGTCCTTCCCAATGTGATACTACCGGTATTAAAAGCTTTTTGCTTTTTGAGCCCCCAATAATGGATGACTGTAAGTGCACTGGGGCTGGGAATCTCTGGCTACCTCATAATGCGAAACAATATTTGGTTCACAATAACGATAATATCTCCATGTGTTGATGGTGCAATGGGGTTGAAACAAAAACAAATAAAACTATGTTTCATAGCTTATATATTGCATCTTTGCTACTCAGTTCGCATATGACAGAGCCTTTGTTTCCTCTTCTTTTGTGATAATTGCAAGGAGCAGCATTTAATGTGCCCTACAGGATGCCATAGTGTTTTTGTTTAAAGGCATTGCAAAACTTGGGGCCGACTCTACAACAATCCAAATATCACATGCAAAATAGCAAGAGCAAACTACAAAACTGTGAAATTTACTTTTGTATATATATATATATATATATATATATATATATATATATATAGAGCGTAAATTTCACAGTATATATATATATGTGTGTGTGTGTATGGATGGATGTGTATATATATATATATATATATATATATATATATATATATATATATATATATATATATATATATATATATATATATATATATATATATATATATATATATATATAGGATAACACTTTAGTGTGGGGAACATATGAACCATTAATTAGTTGCTTATTAACATAGGGTTAGGGTTAGGGTAAGGGTTAGGGTCAGGGTTAGGGTTAGGGTTAGGGTTAGGGTTGATGTTGGGGTTAGGGTTAGGTAAGACTCTTAGTTAATGGCTTACTGCGTATAAAAAGGCCATGCAGAATAAGGCATTAATAAGTACTTAAGTACATATTAAGTACCTAATAAAGACTAATTAACAGCCAATATGTTACTAATTTGATGTTAACAAGCAACTAAATAATGTTTCATATGTTTCCCATACTAAAATGTTACCATATACAGTATATATGTACAGTACAGGCCAAAAGTTTGGACACACCTTCTCATTCAATGGGTTTTCTTTATTTTCACGACTATTTACATTGTAGATTGTCACTGACGGCATCAAAACTATGACTGATCACAACAAAAAAAGGTGAAATAACTGAAAACATGTTTTATATTCTAGTTTCTTCAAAATAGCCACCCTTTGCTCTGATTTACTGTTTTGCACTCTCTTGGCATTCTCTCGATGAGCTTCAAGAGGTAGTCACCTAAAATGGTTTTCACTTCCCAGGTGTCATAGTTTTGATGCCTTCAGTGACAATCTACAGTGAAAATAAAGACAACACATTGAAATGAGAATATATATATATATATATATATATATATATATATATATATATATATATATATATATATATATATATATATATATATATATATATATAGATCTAGATTAGTTGGACTATGTTCTTGCCATTTTCTCAACATGAACCAGTAAGCCCTATAGGTACAAATATTCACTCATATTCTAGGGTCATGGCAATGTTGGAATCTATCCCAGCTGACAATATACAGACTGAATCAATACCGGTCAATTATGGCTAAATTGGGGCCCTAAGCACAATTGTATTTATATTCATACAGACTTATTTTTAAACATTTTTAATCAAACTTGAATTTTATTTAATGCATGGTTGTTTTAAAACAAATAATGGGGCAAAAATAGCTTTCGTGCAAAATAAAACATTTAACATACCGTATTTTCCGGACCATAAGGCGCACCGGTTTATAAGGCGCACTGGCGATGAACGGTCTATTTTTTTTTTTCATATATAAGGCGCAACGGATTATAAGCCGCATTAAAGGAGTCATGTTATTATTATTTTTTTCTACATTGAAAAGACTTCCTTGTGGTCTACATAACATGTAATGGTGGTTCTTTGGTCAAAATGTTGCATAGATGATGTTTTACAGATCCTCTTCAACCCGCTTTCTGACAGTCGCTTCCGGATGCACCGTTTTGTGGGCGGTCTTATTTACAGCTTCGACAGCGTCTTTTCTCCGTCATCTTTGTTGTAGCGGTGTAGCGAGCTAACTGTTTATATGACATCCAGACTTTACTTCAATCAATAACGGAGCAGCATCTCCTCATCCGGAAACAACAGCACAGGAAATGTGTCCCGTGAAAACCCGTCCGACCGGAACTCTAATAACTAAAGTTCCTTGGATGAATAATGTAAACTCACTACACCGGTATGTTTTAGCGCTTTCATGGCGAGTTTACTGGCAGATATAAGTAAGAATTTTACACTACTTTATATTAGAAATGGCAACAGTGGAGGATGAATGTTCCATAACAAGAAGATAGAGAAAAATAATCTTATCGACTACGGCGTTGGCATTGATTAAAAAGGCGGAAGCGCAATTTTTCAGGATTTATGCAGATCCCAAATACAGATCAGCAGGTACCAGAAGGTAAGAAAAATTGCTTTTGCATAATATTGCGAAACAAAACGCCAGATAATATGTCCTACCTTATACACACACCATAATAATACTCCTACGTTGAAGCACATCAAACGGTGAAGCCTACACTTATTTCTTATATTTGACTGCCATCTACTGGTCACACATCTTTCTGATATTTCCCCGGCCCCGATTCCATCCCAACCGGACTGTTTATCAGTCCAGCACTAACGCTGCATGGAGGAAAATGTCAAAGGCTGGGGAAATTTGTACATACAGTACTTATCTGTGATGGCGCAGGATGGGGCATGGAATACGTTTCCACCGTTCGTTAATTGATATTCTACATGTGCTTATTCCTGCAAAAAGTGGCCTCCCACAGATTGTGGGGCCCCCGAGGCACAGCGTGCGATCTGCATGTAGGGAGGGGCGGCCCTGACCACAGGGCACAAATATATTGGACAACCATTCACTCAACTGCTTATTCTGTTAAAGGTTGCAAGGAAGCTGAAGTCTATCCGAGCTGGCTTTGGTCAAGAGGCGGGGTACACCCTGGACGGGTCCCCAATAAATCACAGGGCTTATATAAACAAACAGCCATTCACACTCACAACGTCAGATACTGAGCAGGAAGCAGTCTGCATTACATGTGCATATTCCCTACTTGTAATTTGTAATCACTGTGAGCATGCAGTCCACCATTAATTTTATAGCTTTTTCTCAGTAAAAAAAACCTTGGGTAAAAGTCTAATGTTGCAGATGTTAAAAGACTAAATCATTCCACACTTTGGCAATATCTCTTTGTGGTCGATCACGATAAAGGACACCTTTCACATAAGACGTGGTCGTCTGAGCCATTCTCAATTTAGCAATGTTAATTAATGACATTTCCTGCACTTTCTGCACCCTCTGATAAAAGGCTGTCTTAAGTGGCGATAACTACTGACAATTTGAAGAGAAAAGGGCAAATCTGTCTTATCTTGTGAGGCTGTACTGCAAACCAAGCAGGCACGTCTTCGACTAAAGTAACGTTTCTCTAAATTGCATATTGATTGTTAGAATGATAAAGTGCTAATTAATGATCTCCCTGCCCTTTGATGAAAAAGGGGGTGGGATGCAGGCTCCACCGTCTGATGACATGTATTTATTTTCATTATGCAAATGTTCTATGCATGCAAATTTGGAAAAAGCTCTCAAGCCTCCTTCTGCCTTTTAACCCCTCAACGGCCTACTGAAATGAATTGTTTTTATTTAAACGGGGATAGCAGATCCATTCTATGTGTAATACTTGATCATTTTGCGATATTTCCATATTTTTGCTGAAAGGATTTAGTAGAGAACATCGACGATAAAGTTCGCAACTTTTGGTCGCTGATAAAAAAAAGCCTTGCCTATACCGGAAGTAGCGTGACGTCAGAGGAGGAAGGGCTGCTCACATTTCCCCATTGTTTACAATGCAGCGAGATAGATTCGGACCGAGAAAGCGACGATTACCCCATTAATTTGAGCGAGGATGAAAGATTTGTGGATGAGGATCGTGAGAGTGAAGGACTAGAGTGCAGTGCAGGACGTATCTTTTTTCGCTCTGACCGTAACTTAGGTACAAGGGCTCATTGGATTCCACACATTCTCCTTTTTCTATTGTGGATCACAGATTTTTATTTTAAACCACCTCGGATACTATATCCTCTTGAAAATGAGAGTCGAGAACGCGAAATGGACATTCAAAGTGACTTTTATCTCCACGACAATACATCGGCAAAGCACTTTAGCTACTGAGCTAACGTGATAGTATCGGGCTTAACTGCATATAGAAACAAAACAAATAAGCCCCTGACTGGAAGGATAGACAGAAGATGAACAATACTACCAAACTCTGGACATGTAACTACACGGTTAATGCTTTCCAGCTTGGCGAAGCTTAGTAATGCTGTTGCTAACGACGGCATTGAAGCTAACTTAGCTACGGAACCTCGACAGAGCTATGCTAAAAACATTAGCTCTGCACCTACGCCAGCTCTCATCTGCTCATCACGACCAGTGCTCACCTGCGTTCCAGCGATCGACGGTACGACGAAGGACTTCACCCGATCACCGATGCGGTCGGCGGCCCGGAGACGGAGGAAGTCAAGGTGAAGTCGCCGGCTAGCGCGTCTGCTATCCATCTCAAAGTCCTCCTGGTTGTGTTGCTGTAGTCCGCCGCTAATACACCGATCCCACCTACAACTTTCTTCTTTGCAGTCTCCATTGTTCATTAAACAAATTGTAAAATATTCACCAACACAGATGTCCAGAATACTGCGGAATTTTGAGATGAAAACAGAGCTTTTTGTATTGGATTCAATGGGGTCCGAATACTTCCGTTTCAACGATTGACGTCACGCGCATACGTCATCATACATAGACGTTTTCAACCGTAAGTTTAGCGGGAAATTTAAAATTGCACTTTATAAGTTAACCCGGCCGTATTGGCATGTGTTGCAATGTTAAGATTTCATCATTGATATATAAACTATCAGACTGCGTGGTCGGTAGTAGTGGCTTTCAGTAGGCCTTTAAAGCCATTTTAAACTTAAGTTTTTACCCTTAAGTCACTCCCATGAATGTTTTAGTTATATATATATACACACATATACCTACATATATTATACACATACACATATACTGTATATACAGTATGTATACACATATGTATATATAAACACACATATATATATATATATATATATATATATATATATATATATATATATATATATATATATATATATATATATATATATATATATATATATATATACACATACATATATATATATATATATATATATATATATATATATATATATATATATATAAACATATATATATCATCAGCACTGGGAGCAAGGTGGGTGAAGTGTCTTGCTCAAGGACACAACGGCAGTGATTTGTACCAGGAACGGCCATGACGCTTCACTACAACTCTCATTTTGATGCAATATTACTTCTGGAGCAAAACACTATTTACATACCCTTTGGTCCCAAAATTTTCTTTCTTGTGAATATCTAATACAAATGTAATACTTTTTTTTTTTTCACTGCAATGCTTACATTTTTTTATGTGTTCATTCCCTACTTGGCATAAAAACCGATGATTTTTTTTCTAATGGGAAATGTAGTACATGTTTTTTTCAAAAACGATGTGCACTGTGGAATATTTGTGATGGTGTTTTTTATTGACTAGTTTCCTGATCTACTAAGACCCAAATAATATGCGCTGAACTGTATGTGCAACTTCTAAATTTGAGTGTACTATTAGTTGCGTGTGATCTACTAAGAGTGTGTGTGCAATTGATAAGTGCAGACCGCCCTATTTAAATGAGGCTTTTGTGTGTACTTCGCAGCTTTCACCATGGAGATGCAAATTTGCTGCACATTAATGTTATCTGTGGCATTTTTCTCTGTTTTGAAACTTGTTAGACTTTTTATGGGCATTTAAGAAGCTCCCCTGCAGTGAATCGGTGTGCTAAAGTTGCGCTCATTGGAGTGTATGTTCCAGATAATGTCCCAGACGCAAGAAAATGCACATTGCAATATATACTTTTTCATATTCATAAAAAAAAAAAACGTCATTTAAAAAATGCCAGCAAACACCAGAACACATTAATTGAGTTTGTCCAAGTCTCAGACTTGAGTGCCCATCACTTGTTTTAATCAGACCCTTAAGTCATCCAGCAGCTATACAATTATAAATATAGTTGCATAAAAATAAGTCCAACAAAAATATTATACATTTTCCTCACCATATTTTCAAAAATGTATGATCTAATCTGAGGTATACATTTAATATAAATTATTAGTTATGTTTGTGCAACTGTAAACTGCAGACTTCTAACATGCACAAACATGCTGTTAAAAGATGACCTCAAGTTTCATATAATTAGACCTAAACAGGGTAAAAAAAAAAGAAAACCTAACGCCTGGAGGGTTAATGGCAGACAATTTTGAGGAGAGGAAGGGGCCTTAGCTAATGTCATGCAACATATGTGTTTGGAAAACAGTGAAAAATGACTTTGTTAATATCCAAACAGCCGGACACAAGATCCGACGCCGCGGGATGCCGTACCTTGCAGAACGAGATCAGGGGAAAACGATCAAAGCATTTATCTCGGGTGCCGCATGCTGTTGTTAACACATTTAGCTTTGTTTCAAAGCTTATAATAGGCGCATACATCAAAAACAAATCTGGCTGAGTTCCTGCGGGGTCCTAGGGAAACAAATGGCCAGCTTTTATTCTATTATACAACATTATTCATAGCTTTGGCTTTGACCTGTAACAGGCACGGCCCATTTGTGAGGCAGGGAACTTATGCCAGGATTAATATTTAGGCCGAGTCCAAAAGGCATGAATATTTCAGACCCTGACATATGTTAGGAAAGTGAAACAGTCTCATGCACCATGCTCACGCCTGCAGTGGAAGAATGTGCAAACAAAGTCAAACCTTCATCTCACATTAGAACATTAATACATGAGTTTTTACCACATCAAATCTAAACTGATACCGTTACAACCATATAGTATCACTATGAGGCTGTTCTCATCTAATGACTTTATGAAGTATTCTACGTATTTTTAAAGTCTAAAGCAGGGGTGTCAAAGTCATTTTAGATCGGGGGCCACATGGAGAAAAATTTGCCCCCAAGTGGGCCGGACTGGTAAAATCACGGCACGATAACTTAAAAAAAAAGACAACTTCAGATTGTTTTCTTTGTTCAAAAATAGAACAAGCACATTCTGAAAATGTACAAATCATAATGTTGTTCGGGTTTTTTTACACTTACATTTTGTGGTTAATAGTAATCTACCTTTATTTGTCGTTATGTATACTTTCTGAATAAATGATGTGATAATGTTCATCAGTCAACCCATTGGTGTTAATTTTCAATCTATCAAGATAAGAAAATAATATACTAATCAAATTACAGGATGTTATTTATGTAGTTTGATCATTTTCCTCGACTGGTGCACTAACATGTGGTTGATTTTTTTTTTTTTTTACATATGTAGCACCATCTACATAGAGACAAATAATTGCTATAGCGACATCTAGTGTACACATTTTTTAAGTTAATTTAAATTATCGAAGTGAGTAATAACCCTTGATTAATCAAATTCAAAAGTGCAATTAATCTGATTAAAAAATAATAATTTGACAGCACAAATATGATAGATTTTTCATTCCACAAAATCTTGTTTTCAAACCACCATATACATATATATATATAAATATATAAATATATATATATATATATACATATATATATACATATATATATATATATATATATGTATATATATATATATATATATATATATATATATATATATATATATATATATATATATATATATATATATATATATTTATATATATATATATATATATATATATGTATATTTATATATATATTTATATTTATATATATATATATATATATATATATATATATATATATATATATATATATATATATATATATATATATATATATATATATATATATATATATATATATATATATATATTTTTTTTTTTTTATGTCGCATTTTTTCCGAAGGGAAAACACAATATATGTAATATTTTTTATAAAAAGTAAGTGCAAGTTGGACTATTTGTGGTGACTTAATTTCAGCTTTGACTTTGTAATATGGTGATGATAATGTTGATTTTAATGCATTATTCCTGGAGTAAATAAGAGTTAACTTTTTAGCCTAATGTTCCAAAAGTGTCCACCTGATAGAAGTCGGAAAATATATATATATATATACGTATATTTTTTTAATCCTGCTTAGTATGTTTTTCAACAAATTGTTTTTCCTACTTCCGTTTTTTTCCCCTGTCGACTGAAAGTATGGTTTTACTTTCGATTTTACGCTGTATGCCCTTCCTGACACCCTGACCCTATGCCCTCTGCCATGAAAGGCAAAAGTGTGTACAATTACACTACCTGGAATCAATGTTTTTTCAACCAACCAATATTGCTCATTTTGTACAGACACAGGCCACAGTAGGGGAGCATGTTTTGACCACAGTTTGCTCTTTTGTGTGTAGCAGTTCAGGAGTAGAATAATAAGCTTACAAAAAATATTGTGGAAAAATGCCCTGGCTTTCATAAAATATTACTGTGCAATTGAACAAACTTTAAGGATCACTGAGCAGGAGGTGACCTTTAAATATACATTCTGGTAATTAACGTATATGCTTTTGACATTTAGTTGTCACTTACTTACCAAATAAAACTATTACCGTATTTTCCGGACCATAAGGCGCACTTACATATTATTTTTTTTCCTCAAAACTCGACAATGCACCTTATAACCCGGTGCGCCTAATGTACGGATTCATTCTGGTTTTCCTTACCGACCTCGAAGCAATTTTATTTGGTACATGGTGTAATGATAAGTGTGACCAGTAGATGGCAGTCAAACATAAGAGATACGTGTAGACTGCACTTTGAATATGACTCAACTAAACAACACCAACATGTTATATGTTCCATTGAAAACAAAGAACATTACACACAGCGCTGAAAAATCTATGAAAATGTTTTAGTACGACTTTGGTAAGTTATGAAGCCACACCGCTTGATTGATTGTCGGCGCATTAAAGGCCTACTGAAATGAGATTTTCTTATTTAAACGGGGATAGCAGATCCATTCTATGTGTCATACTTGATCATTTCGCGATATTGCCATATTTTTGCTGAAAGGATTTAGTAGAGAACATCAACGATAAAGTTCGTAACTTTTGGTCGCTGATAAAAAAGCCTTGCCTGTACCAAAAGTAGCGTGACGTCGCAGGTTGTGGAGCTCCTCACATCTGCACATTGTTTACAATTATGGCCACAAGCAGCGAGAGCGATTCGGACCGAGAAAGCGACGATTTCCCCATTAATTTGAGCGAGGATGAAAGATTCGTGGATGAGGAAAGTGAGAGTGAAGGACTAGAGGGCAGTGGAAGCGATTCAGATAGGGAAGATGCTGTGAGAGGCGGGTGGGACTTGATATTCAGCTGGGAATGACTAAAACAGTAAATAAACACAAGACATATACAGTATATACTCTATTAGCCACAACACAACCAGGCTTATATTTAATATGCCACAAATTAATCCCACATAGCAAACACCTCCCCACTCCCGTCCATATAACCCACCAATACAAATCAAACACCCGCACAACACACTCAATCCCACAGCCCAAAGTACCGTTCATCTCCGCAAAGTTCATACAGCACATATATTTCCCCAAAGTTACGTACGTGACATGCACATAGCGGCACGCACGTACGGGCAAGCGATCAAATGTTTGGAAGCCGCAGCTGCATACTCACGGTACCGCGTATCCAACTCAAAGTCCTCCTGGTAAGAGTCTCTGTTGTCCTATCTCCACAAACATGCGTATCCAACTCAAAGTCCTCCTGGTAAGAGTCTCTGTTGTCCCAGGCCAATGGTAAAGCTTGTCCCAGGCCAATGGTAAAGCTTGACTGTCATCGTTCGGGAATGTAAACAATGAAACACCGGCTACGTGTTTGTGTTGCTGCAGCCGGCCGCTAATACACCGCTTCCCACCTACAGCTTTCTTCTCTGCTATCTCCGATGTTCATTAAACAAATTGCAAAAGATTCACCAACACAGATGTCCAGAATACTGTGGAATTTTGCGATGAAAACAGACGACTTAATAGCTGGCCACAATGGTGTCCCAAAATGTCCGCTACAATCCGTGATGTCACGCGCAAACGTCATCATAAAATTGCACTTTACTAATCTAACCCGGCCGTATTGGCATGTGTTGCAATGTTAAGATTTCATCATTGATATATAAACTATCAGACTGCGTGGTCGGTAGTAGTGGGTTTCAGTAGGCCTTTAAACATACAAGTATTATCATGGTGTGTGTATAAGGTAAGACATTCTCTGGTGTTTGTTTCGCAATATTATGCAAAAGCAACTTTTCTTACTTTCTGGTACCTGCTGATCTATGTTTGGGATCTGCATTAATCCTGAAAAAATTGCGCGGGTCCGCCTTTGTAGTCCGTGTCGACACCGTAGTCAATACGCTTCTTCTTTTTCTCTATCTTCTTGTTATGGGACATTCATCCTCCGCTGTTGCCATTTCTAATATAAAGTAGTGTAAAGTTCTTACTTATATCTGTCAGTAAACTCGCCATGAAAGCGCTAAAACATACCAGTTATCGACTACGGAGTCGGCACGGACTACAAAGGCGGATGCGCACAATTTTTCAGGACTTATGCAGATCCCAAATACAGATCTGCAGGTACCAGATGGTAAGACAAGTTGCTTTTGCATAATATTGCGAAAACCAAAACGCCAGATAATATGTCTTACCTTATACACACACCATAATAATACTCCTTTGTTGAAGCACAGTACAATCCATCAAGCGGTGCGGCTTCATAGCTTACCAAAGTCGTACTAAAACATTTTTTAAAAATTGTGAGCACCGTCTGTAATGTTCTATATTTTCAATGAAACATATGTCGGTGTTGTTTATTTGAGTCATATTGCCATCATATTGCAGTCTACACGTATCTCTTATGTTTGACTGCCATCTACTGGTCACACTTATCATTACACCATGTACCAAATAACATTGCTTCGAGGTCGGTAAGCAAAACCATTATCATTCCGTACATTAGGCGCACCGGGTTGTACGGCGCACTGTCGAGTTTTGAGAAAACATTTTTAAGTGCGCCTTATAGTCCGGAAAATATGGTACTATTTGATTTAAATAATTAGGGAATAAGCGGCAGAAAATGGATGGATGGATGGAATTTTGTACAAATCGTTCTTCTGATACTTATTGGGGTAAATCTGAATACCCCGAGTAGTAAATTAATCTTAGTTATTTTGAAATAAATGTGTGCTAGTATGACAAAGTTTTTTTTCAACAACAGCAAAAACAAAATACACACTGAGATGCTGATATGCAAAATGTGTGGAAGAAGTGCTTAACTGAAGCACACTCGTTTAACTTTAATTTAATCAGAAAGACTGTTTATACATTTCACAGAATAAGTGGAGTCCCAGTGATGAATTAACAGAAATGATGAGCATTAATATGCCACATTACACGGTGGCCACACAGTACTGTTAAAAGTGTGTGCCACAAACAATAACACGAGATGTAGAATCTATAATAGCTACCAAATGAAGTGGCGATTGCAATGCTTTCATTGCCATTTAATAGTGTTAGAATCAAATTAACCTGCAACTAAATACACAAAGGTGTTATTGGGTAAAAGTATTTTACTGAATTGTTTATGTATCCTATCTTGAAGCAACTGATGCAAAATGGACTGCACTACTTGGTTACAACCAGCAGAGGCGCTGTTGATTCGGTCTCAATTCATTAGCAAGCTGAAGAAGGACGACATCATGACATCAGGTTTGGCCGATATAGAAACAGGAGCTCAGAACATTCAGAAACATCCCTACACGCTAGGGTTGTCCCGATACCAATATTTTAGTACCGGTACCAAAATGTATTTCGATACTTTTCGGTACTTTTCTAAATAAGGGGGACCACAACAAATTGCATTATTTTAACCAAACATCTTACGGTGCATTAAACATATGTTTCTTATTGCAATCAAAGAACAATTTAGTCCTTAAATAAAATAGTGAACATACTAGACAACTTGTCTTTTAGTAGTAAGTAAACAAACAAAGGCTCCTAATTTGTCTGCTGACGTATGCAATGACATAGTGTGTCATTTATCATTCTATTTTGTCAAAATTATGAGGGACAAGCTGTAAAAAATGATTATTAATCAAATTGTTCATTTACTGTTAAAATCAGTATTTTTATTTTTTTCAACAAGTTCTATCTACACTTCTGTTAAAATGTAATAATCACTTATTCTTCTGTTGTTTGGATAATTTACATTAGTTTTGGATGATACCACAAATGTAGGTATTGATCCGATACCAAGTCATTACAGGATCATACATTGGTCATATTCAAAGTTCTCATGTGTCCAGGGACGTATTTCCTGAGTTTATTATATTTTTATTTTATGTAATCATAGTAGTATCAACTAGATACGCTCCTGTACTTGGTATCATTACAGTGGATGTCAGGTGTAGATCCACCCATGGCGTTTGTTTACATTGTGACGCTGGTGAGCTACGGTGTGTAGTGAAGCATATTTAGCTATTTCTCGTCCTGCAGGGATAATGATATTTGTAAGAAACATACTTTATTTGTCGCCATGGAGGTGAGGATTAGTGATTTAGAAGTAGCTAAAACACTGCAGACTGCGGATGGACGTTAGCTGTTAACTAGCTAGCCATGTCTTAAAGCACCTCTTTCTGAGGGTGATACAGTGTTATAACTTCACCTTTATCTTTACTTTTTAGGCCAAAACGCATCCGTTCTCCCTTTTCTATCTACACACTGTGTCTGCTTGTAAGTACTCAGTGATTGTGCGCTGCCGAACATGCTCCTCTGCTTGTAAAACCAGCAAATGTCACGACATGACGATGCGCCGTCATGCCCGGGAACTGGTACTTTTCAAACAGAGTATAGTACCGTTTTTGATTCATTAGTACCGCGATACTATACCAGTACAGGTATACCGTACAACCCTACTACACGCCGAGTGAAAATCACCAGTGTAAAGTCACTAGAGAAACAGAAGTAAAGTTTCATGAAGGAAAGTGGTTATTTTTTAATTTCAACTTTCCTTTCGCAAGAGGCGACTATAAGCTGCGAGACTCTAGCCCAGGGATTTAAAAGATAATAGACTGTAATACGATTGGCTTCTTCAGTGAGGCATCCAGAAGTGGGCCGTCTGAGAAAAAATGGTCAATGCTCTCAAAAGGGACCTATGACGAAATGTGTATTTCCTGACTTCATTGTTAATTTTGACAGCAGTTTTTCATTTAGATTTAGTCATAGTCTTTTGACAAAAACATTTTAGTAATAGTCATATCTTAGTCATCTAAATTAATTCAGTTTTAGTCTAATTTTAGTCGACTCAATTCCTCGACATTTTAAAACTACAGTAAGTTTGGTCGACTAAAATATACAATATAAAGTATGCATATTTGAAGTTGTCTTGAAGTCACTTTTATTAATTATTTATTATTGCAGGTAATCTCAAAAACTACATTCACAACAAGACATGCGCTCCACGAGTAAAGTACATTTCACACTAACCTTATGAAGTTTTAATTTTTTTTATTTTAGCTGAAATTAAAGGCCTACTGAAATGAATTTTTTAAAATTTAAACGGGGATAGCAGATCCATTCTATGTGTCATACTTGATCATTTCGCGATATTGCCATATTTTTGCTGAAAGGATTTAGTAGAGAACATCGACGATAAAGTTCGCAACTTTTGGTTGCTGATAAAAAAAAGCCTTGCCTATACCGGAAGTAGCGTGACGTCACAGGCTGAAGGGTTCCTCACATTTCCCCATTGTTTACACCAGCAGCCAGAGCGATTCGGACCGAGAAAGCGACGATTACCCCATTAATTTGACCGAGGTGAAAGATTTGTGGATGAGGAACGTGAGAGTGAAGGACTAGAGTGCAGTGCAGGACGTATCTTTTTTCGCTTTGACCGTAACTTAGGTACAAGGGCTCATTGGATTCCACACTTTCTCCTTTTTCTATTGTGGATCACAGATTTGTATTTTAAACCACCTCGGATACTATATCCTCTTGAAAATGAGAGTCGAGAACGCGAAATGGACATTCACAGTGACTTTTATCTCCACGACAATACATCGGTGAAGCTCTTTAGCTACGGAACTAACGTGATAGCATCGGGCTCAAATGCAGATAGAAACAAAGGAAATAAACCCCTGACTGGAAGGATAGACAGAAAATCAACAATACTATTAAACCATGGACCTGTAACTACACGGTTAATGCTTTCCAACCTGTCAAAACTTAACAATGCTGTTGCTAACGACGCCATTAAAGCTAACTTAGCAACGGAACCTCACAGAGCTATGCTAAAAACATTAGCTATCCACCTACGCCAGCCAGCCCACATCTGCTCATCAACACCCGTGCTCACCTGCGTTCCAGCGATCGACGGATCGACGAAGGACTTCACCCGATCATAGATGCGGTCTGCGGCCCGGAGACGGAGGAAGTCAAGGTGAGGTTAGCGGCTAGCGCGTCTGCTATCCATCTCAAAGTCCTCCTGGTTGTGTTGCTGTAGCCAGCCGCTAATACACCGATCCCACCTACAGCTTTCTTCTTTGCAGTCTTCATTGTTCATTAAACAAATTGCAAAAGATTCAGCAACACAGATGTCCAGAATACTGTGGCATTATGTGGTGAAAACAGAGCTTTTTGTATTGCATCCGATGGGGTCAGAATACTTCCGTTCAATACGTGACGTCACGCGCAAACGTCATCATACCGAGACGTTTTCAACCGGAAGTTTCGCGGGAAATTTAAAATTGCACTTTATAAGTTAACCCGGCCGTATTGGCATGTGTTGCAATTTTAAGATTTCATCATTGATATATAAACTATCAGACTGCGTGGTCGGTAGTAGTGGGTTTCAGTAGGCCTTTAAGCAATCTTTTTAAATGTTGAATAATGTACTGTAATGTAATGCAATCTGGGAACACCTTCAGAAACGAACATTTTGCAGACAGACTCGAAAAACGTGTAATAAAAGTGATATGTATGTATGTATGTATGTATGTATGTATATATATATATATATATATATATATATATATATATATATATATATATATATATATATATATATATATATATATATATATATATATATATATATATATATATATATATATATATAGTTGCGATCAAAAATCTAAAGTTTACATACACTTGTAAAGAAAATCAAATCAAATCAAATCAAATCAAATCAAATCAACTTTATTTATAAGGCACATTTAAAAAGCACTTTGGCTACCCACAGGGGTAGCCAAAGTGCTGTACAATGGGCAGGTTAAAAGATAACACAAGAGGAACGAGCAAGCACAACACAACACAAACAGAGCACGATAAAAAATAAATACATAAATAAATAAAACATAAAAAACAGGTTCACAGCAGGTGCATTGTGGGACGCCATAGCAGGATGGAGATCACTCAGTGTTAAAAGCCATGGAATAAAAGTATGTTTTTAAGAGTGATTTAAAAACAGGAAGAGAGGAGGCCAGCTTGGGAGCAGCAGCGGCGAAAGCTCTGTCACCTCTAAGCTTCAGCCTTGTGTCAGGGACCGTCAATAGCAGCTGATCGGTTGATCTTAGGGATCGGGGGGGCAGTAAGGCTGAAGGAGGTCGGAGAGATAAGCTGGAACGAGGTTGTTTAGACATTTAAAAACAAATAGTAGGAGTTTAAAATGTATTCGGTAACGCACAGGGAGCCAGTGAAGGGACGCTAGAATAGGGGTGATGTGCTCACGCCTGCGGGTCTGTGTTAGCAGACGAGCAGCAGAGTTCTGCACGAGCTGCAGGCGGGCGAGCATTGCAGTAGTCAAGACGAGTCTAGATAAAGGCGTGGATTAATTTCTTAAGATCATGTCCTGACAGAAACGGTTTCTCTTTCGCTATTTGGCGTAGTTGATAAAAGCTTTTTTGTACGACGCAGCTGATTTGTTTTTTGAACTTAAAATCTGAGTCGAAATTTACCCCCAGGTTTGTAACACAGTCACTGAGATACGGGGACAGAGTGCCGAGGTCCACGTTGGGGGAGGAAGAGCGACTTGGACCGAACAACATAACTTCTGTTTTGCTTTCATTTAGGCTCAGGAAGTTAGCTGAAAGCCAGGCTTTGATGTCGTGCAGGCAGTCAATAAGACGTTGGACCGTGGTATTTTGTGCCATGGGAAAGTAGATCTGGCAATCATCGGCATAAAAATGAAATGCAATACCGAACTTCCTGAAAACAAAACCGAGGGGGAGAAGGTAAAGTGCAAATAAAATCGGGCCAAGGATTGAGCCCTGGGGGACCCCATGTGGTAGAGGAGCTGTGGAAGACATAAAACTGTCTACTTTTACACAAAAACTCCTGTCGGTTAGGTACGACCGGAACCAGTTGAGGGTGGCGCCCTTAATGCCCACACAGATATCAAGACGAGTGATTAAGGTGGCGTGGTCGACGGTGTCGAACGCAGCAGACAGATCTAAAAGCACCAGGACAACATATTTACAAGAATCAGTTGACAGGAGGATATCGTTAGAAACTTTTAGAAGCGCTGACTCTGTGCTGTGGAGGGCTTTAAAACCGGACTGGAACAGCTCAGTGATACCATTATAAATAATAAATGGTAAATGGGTTATACTTGTATAGCGCTTTTCTACCTTCAAGGTACTCAAAGCGCTTTGACAGTATTTTCACATTCACCCATTCACACACACATTCACACACTGATGGCGGGAGCTGCCATGCAAGGCGCTAACCAGCAGCCATCAGGAGCAAGGGTGAAGTGTCTTGCCTAAGGACACAACGGACGTGACTAGGATGGTAGAAGGTGGGGATTGAACCCCAGTAACCAGCAACCCTCCGATTGCTGGCACGATTGCTGGCACGGCCACTCTACCAACTTCGCCGCGCCGCCCCTTATCCTATTATCCTCTAATAAGGGCAACAACTGACTGTAGACAACCTTCTCTAATATTTTGGAAATGTATGGAAGATTAGAGATAGGTCTGAGGTTAGAGAGGAGAGAGGGGTCGAGGCTTGGTTTTTAATTAGAGGTTGTACCACTGCATGTTTAAACTCAACTGGAACTATTCCAGAAGAGAGGCTACTATTCATAATGTTAAGGACACTTGATCCAATAGTAGCAAGTACCTCCTTAACCCTTGTGTGGTTTTCGGGTCTGTGGGACACGTTTTCGATTTTTATTAAAAGAAAAATGATACAATTAATTAATTTTTCAAACTGAGACTCACTGGCTTTGGCTCATTTTCTGTGAAGAACATATATCAGAATACATATTTAATGAACACACACCATACACCCCCCCTACACATTTCTATTACATATAAGATGTCCGGGGTCCACTGGACCCGGGGCTAATAGAAGTGTGGAAATTGATGTTCTGTGTACCCCACACACACACACACACACACACACACACACACACACACACACACACACACACACACACACACACACACACACACACACACACACACACACACACACACACACACACACACACACACACACACACACACACAGCAGGCCTAGACAGGAGGAGGACAGAGTGTAGGTACACAGAACATCAGAGGGTCAAATGTGCGAGAAAATGAGCGCAGACAGTGTTGACAAACAATGTTGCAACCTTGTGTGGGAACCGCAGGTGCAGAAACACAAAAGAAGAATCCCTGTGGGATGCAGAAACTGGCAGAGAAATTTCCATGCAACGTTCATATTGTTGTTACTCAGCCAGTGTTTGTGGGTCTTAGACTTAGACTTAGACTTACTTTTTATTGTCGTTCAAATTTGAACTTTACAGTACAGATAAGAACGAAATTGTGTTGCATTAGCTGGTTGGCAGTGCAGGATAAAAAAGCAATAAGGTGCAGGTATACATAAATAGATTACTGTAAAGATAAATATATTGCACTTTTGCCTATGCATCTACGTTCATGGATGTATGTTATATTGTCTTTATATTCCAGCGAGTTCATCCATTTTTGGGGGGAATTGAGGGGATAATTATGATGCGTTCAAGAATTTTACGGCCTGAGGGAAGAAGGTGTTACAGAACCTGGAGGTTCTGCTACGGAGGCTGCGGACCTCTTTCTAGAGTCCAGCAGTAAAAACAGTCCTTGGTGGGGGTGGGAGGAGTCTCTGCAGATTTTCTGAGCCCTGGTCAGGCAGCGGCTTTTTGCGATCTCCTGGATAGGAGGAAGAGGAGTCCTGATGATCTTTTCAGCCATCCTCACCACTCTCTGGAGAGACTTCCAGTCTGAGGCACTGCAGGCTCCAGTCCAGACAGAGATGCAGTTGGTCAGCAGGCTCTCTATAGTGCCTCTGTAGAATGTGGTGAGAATGGGGGGGAGGGAGCTGTGCTCTTTTCATCCGACGCAAAAAGTGCATGCGCTGCTGAGCTCTCTTTACAAGAGCTCCGGTGTGTAGGGACCAGGTTATATTGTCAGTTATCTGCACCCCCAGGAACTTGCTGCTGCTTACCATTTCCACCGCTGTGCCGTCGATGAAGAGTGGAGCGTGGCTGGACTGGTGCTTCCTGAAGTGGACAATGATCTCCTTGGTCTTGTCGACGTTCAGGACCAGGTTGTTGGTTCTGCACCAGTCAACCAGATGTTTCACCTCCTCCCTGTAGTCCATGTCGTTGTTGTCACGGATGAGGCCCACTACTGTCGTGTCGTCCGCATACTTCACAATGTGGTTAGTAGAGGACCTGGTGCAGCAGTCATGGGTCATCAACGTGAACAGCAGCGGACTCAGGACGCAGCCCTGGGGGGAGCCGGTGCTCAGGGAGATGGCCCTGGAGGGGCCGTGGTTGGGGGCGTGGTTATTTACCGCTAGAATTCACCAACTCGAGTATTTCATATATATATATATATATATATATATATATATATATATATATATATATATATATATATATATATTTATATATATATATATATATATATGTATGAAATACTTGACTTTCAGTGAATTCTAGCTATATATATATATTTATTTTATTTACATAAAAGAAATACTTGAATTATCTATCCATTAGATGGCAGTATTGTCCTGTTTAACTTCTCTGTTCATGACTGAGAAATCATTTCGACCACCGTGTTCAATGGAGAAGTCTGTTCTACATATTTACAGGCAACATACACCTTCCCCTTCGACCTGTCCTGGATGAACTGAAATTCTTGTTTCCATTCGTTTTGGAACTTGCAAGCGTATTTATATTGTGGGAAAGCGGACGTGAGAATAGGCTGTCCCCACTCAGTCTCAGGTCCGCATTGAGCTGGAGGGGGCGTGGCCTCCAGCTCCGGCTGAATACCGGGAGTTTGTCGAGAGAAAATATCTGCCGGGAGGTTGTCGGGAGAGGCGCTGAATAACGGGATTCTCCCGCTAAAAACAGGAGGGTTGGCAAGTATGGTATTATGAGTTGATAGGCAACATGTCCCAGTGGTCAGGTAACCATTCTGAAAAAGACTCCATATGACAGTCTAACTAGGCTTTATTTCAAGATGTGTCGTGAAGCCTAACGGTTTTTGCTTTCTTTTTATTGATTTTTTTTTTTTTACAAAGCTTTCCGCCATAAAGTGACAAGCGTATACAAAGGGTAAGCTCATTCAGTTAGGGGGCGGGTCAGAGGCGGTATAGTGCTCACGAGGAAGACGTTTTTCCTTCATGACTTCAAAAGCAAGCGTTTGAGCGCCTCCTCTCTCAAAAGTGAGAGAGACGGTAGATTTTCCTCACATTTGCTGCCCACAAACAGGCCCGGGGGATACATTTTACTGGTAGAACATCATTAAAAAGTCAACTGTGCATAATACAGGACCTTCAGAAACGGCGGCAAAGCTGTAAACCCTGGTTACACTTTGTGTGCAAGAGGACTCTTAAAAAAGTATCTGTGCCACTGTTGTACTTGTCCCACCTCTACCCATATAATTATTTATAAATGATTCATTAACGCCCTCTGTGAATACCGATGACTGCGTCAATGTCTTGCTCATCCTGTTCAGTATGTGAGAACATAATGCTGACCTTTTCCCTTATGGAGTTGGGCGACCCGATGACTAAAGCGTGCATCATGGGCCTTCATATTATTGAGAAGCTGAAGCACATCTACAGCTCCATGCCTATGTGTGGGGACAGTTAATTCACAACCATTCCTTTAATTGCAATATGGAAATAGGGTGTTTTTGTCGTCATGGTTACTAATTACAATAGTCACCAGGAAGAGGCAGCATTTGCAATATTGACCTCAATAAGATGGCAGTAATGTTCCAATTATTGTCTCTATATGCTTAACCATTGAGTCTTCTGTAGTGAGTGGGGTGCATGGATTACCATAGCAAATAGGGAGTCAAAAAAAACATTGGCATTAGCAGCTGAGGCTCTCTGCAACTCACTAAAGTCATTTTTATTACCGCCACAAAAATGGCAGTACCTGCATTTGAAGTATCACAAGTGGTAAGCATCCAGCAGCTTTATCTCCTTCTTTAAAAATGTGGCTTTCTATGTCGGTTGTGTTGATATATTTGGTCAGAAATGTTAAGTTTTACTTTCCACTATGTCGGGCAATCGAAATCCTTATTCAAGTCAAACTAATTAACATAAACATTGCCTTTGCAAATAAAACAAAAAATTCTAGTTGTATTATCAACACGTTTTCCTTTTTGCTGTTGAGGTAAATAAATGCACTGCCTCAAATTAGATAGTTAACTATGATAATGAATACATGCCACACCTTCACCATTGCTTGATTCCCCTTAGCTGCAGCCGGCCACCATAGCTCCCACTCCCTCCCCTCCCCTCTGTTGCAAGTTTTGTTGATTCTATGTAACATGTTTATGTGTGCTGTGGCTATGGTGTTTTTATCCTTGGCCTCAGTCTGGACGCCCCTAACCCTAGAGTCCAGCCTTTGACTGAATATTTATTTACCCCCCCTCCCCAGTGTTTACCTGTTTTTTACCTTTTTTTTTTTGTAAGGGGCGCCGGCAGTTGGCTTCACCTCCAGCGATCCTAATTCTGTCTCCATGTAATGTTTGTCTGAACTTGAATGGAATTGTGCTGAAAATCTCAATTTCCCCTCGGGGATTAATAAACTACTTCTGATTCTGATTCTGATGAGAGTAAAAATCTTCGATGCGTTTTTTTTTTTTTTGTGCTATTTATAAAAAAGTGGCTGATCAGCCAATTCATCTTAAAACATGCTCCAATTGTTGCTTCACACCATCCCTAATTATCTCTTGACCCATATGACAAAAGTAAAGATTTAGGTGAATGTGGATGTGTAACAGTATGCAGTGGTAGCTCAACTTAAGAGTAATTTGAGATAAGAGCTGTCTCTCGGCTAATTGTTAAACTTTAAGTTTCAAGCAAAAAATTTATTACAAATAATCCCCCCATTCGCTAGTGTAGCCCAACGTTCGGTCTTACTCACTCTTCTTAGCTTATAGCCACAGATCAACATAGCTTTGTTTCCCAACCATTGGAAGGAAGAAAGTGAATGTGAAGGACAGCACTGAGAGAAAGGGGATTACATTCATTGAAATAAATAAATAAATAATCAAAAACATGAGTAAGTGTGTTCCCAACTTGGCAAAGCGATTCGAGCGTATCACTGCTAGTCTGCAAACTACAGCAGAATGAGGCTAGCGCCAGCGAAGAATGCTCAAATTATATCTAAACTGTGGACTTTATACATGAAAATATAGAAAAGCTGTTAATGGTGTGTATGACAAAGAAGCAGCTGGCAGGGGAAACCGTAGAAGTCTACTCTTCACGGTAAATGGTCTACATGATTATTACGTTACTTCATAAAACTACTGTAGTTGTAAGTAGTACATTCTATAACATTGTTTTTATACAATATTTATTATTTCTAAGTCACTTTCTTTCTCCTAGCGCAGGGGTCCGCAACCAAAACACGTTGAAAGAGCCAGATTGGATCAAAAATACAAAAAACTAATCTACTCAGAAGGTGAGATAACTCCTGGAAATTACTGGCTTTTAATGGCCAAAGGTATATATGTGTGTGTCCAAGTTAAAGGAAACAGCAGGGTGTCTTCTTTTAATGGATTCATTACAATCTTTGGCAAGCTAGGTAATATTTGCTGTGGTCTGGAACAACATGGCACACCAAGAACTATCTGAAATGCAGCCAATATTACATACAGATAATGTGTCATGAGACATGCAAATATAAATGATATACAAAGAGGATAAAAGTAAAGGATAGTAAATGAACTCAAATATACCTCAAATGAGGCATACTGATGCAATATGTACATACAGCTAGCCTAAATAGCATGTTAGCGTTGATTAGCTTGCAGTCATGCAGTGATGTGTATACCTGATTAGCACTCCAACAAGTCAATAACATCAACAAAGCGCACCTTTGTGCATTCGCACACAGCATAAAACTTTTGGTGGACATAATGAGACAAAGAAGGAGTGGACGATTTTACATGTAAACAAACTGTTGGGTCACAATCCACACTATGATGAGTTTAAGAACCGCCGAAATTAGTAGGACAAACCGATGTTCACCAAATAGTCTCATCAGTGAAGCATACACATAAACATATTAAACAGTGGTAGTTCTAACAATTGGGAAGGTTTGTGTCATGTTTGTCCTCAAACAAAAAAAATACTAAAACAAAACAATTGTTTTTCTCCCCATCTTTTTCCATTTTCAATCCTTTTTTTAAAAATGGGAGCCACTAAGGCGGCACTAAAAAGCTGCATGCGGCTCAAGAGCCGCAAGTTTTTGACCCCCGTCCTAGTGCATAACTGTGGTGAGTTCAAAGACCCTTGATTAAAATTTGAAACAATAGTTAGTTTTTTTTATAGACGGGAGGCTAAACCCCCAGTAAATGCACTAATACATACAATAATAATAATAACTAGAAAATTCCCGCGGAAATTTCGATGGGCCTGCTATCTGTGCCCTGGACCTCTGGCCGGGGGTCGCTGCAAGCCGCCGTATTTTTAAGATGGTGCAGAGTCTCTGAATCCGAGAGTTTTAGGTGTAACTGTACAAAACGAGCCACAGAGCAAATCTACAAAAAAAAAAAAAAAAATGCTAACACTTAGCATGTGTGCTAACGATTGCATTATAACAGTCAGTGTGTTTCATATACCAATTTATATGACTCAAAAGGTGTATGGCTGCGGATATTGGAAAAACAAGTGTAAAAATAGATGAAAAAGTTAGCGAGCCTACGTTAACTTGCTAACATGCTATTGTTTGCATGTTAACAGGTGTCACATACCAAGTTATATGACTCTGGGCTAAACGGTAGCAAAAGTAGCTCAAAAAGTTAGCATGTAATGACATATCATTATGATTATCTTTATCCACTAATGATAATCCTATCAACCAGCTGACTCCTTAATATAAAACAGGGTTTTTAGGTTATTTTAGGGAGCCTTTTGCCCCTCTTGCGTGCATTTTATTATTATTTATTTATTTATTTTATTTATTATATTAATCTAAATGGGTTACACTTGTATAGCGCTTGTCTACCTTCAAGGTACTCAAAGCGCTTTGACACTATTTCCACATTCACACACACATTCACACACTGATGGCAGGAGCTGCCATGCAAGGCCCTAACCATGATCAGGAGCAAGGGGGAAGTGTCTTGCTCGAGAACACAACGGACGTGACGAAGTTGGTAGAAGGTGGGGATTGAACCAGGAACCCTCAGGTTGCTGGCACGGCCACTCTCCCAACAGCGCCACGCCGTCCCCACGATAGTGTTGCCAATCAACCTATCCCCAGGTGCATGTCTTTGGGTTGTGGGAGGAAGCCGGAGTCCGGGGAGAACATGCAAACTCCACACAGAAAGACCCCGAGCCCGGGGATCGAACCCAGGACCTTGGTATTATGAAGTATCCCTGTTCCACCGTGCGGCCCGGTTCTATTAATAATAAGCAATGTTACATAACAAACACAAACAAAGAGTTGTTCAGGGTCCGGCTTTGTTTACAGTTGTTAACGTATACATTCCCTCATTTAAAATGGGTAGTGTTGTTATAGCTGAGCACCGTTATCACAGTATGCTAAATAACTATAATTAACCAGTGTAAGTACGAACTATACGACCTTGACTCTTAATGATGACATAATTCATAGTTACTGGTAGAAGATCAAATTAGAGTGCAGGGATAGAGTAAATCATAATATTAATACATATTTTATGCGGGACCATGGCAACCGGTACCTTGACTGCATAAAAGGGTTATATATGAGCCAGTCCTGGTATGTATGCAAATGGTGGCAAATGCATATTATTTATAACATACTGTAAAAACAACATATATTATCACCATTATTTATTTTAATTTCTCAGCATTTAGGCATTTAGGCATTCTAAATCACAATTATTTGAGTGCCCTCCAAAAGGACCCTGACTGAAAATGGTGTATGTTTTTTTAGTAGATGGAGGGCAGGGGGACTGTTTTTTTTTATATATATTTTTTTAAGAAAAAAAAGTCATTCAAATATCGAGAGACAATCCTGCCTGAGCAATAAACACATGAAATTGAATTCTGTATCATTTTGATAGCACTTTTTTTTTTATTTTTATCAAGGCTAAAGCAACTACGAGAAAAGGCAGCGGAGGAAAAAATGTTCTTTAGGATTGGCTGTGAAAAAAAAAAAACGTGAAATGACACGAGCGAGAAGAGAGCGCCATTGGGCAAAACATTCCTACAAAATTAATAATAAGCTGAGAGAGAAAGAAAAACACAATAAACTGCTCATGCTGCGCTGTTTGGTGATATATAAATAATGAATCATATAAATAATTAGAAGCATACCCTATGTTGAGCTCAGAGTCCCAACTGGCTAATAACAAAAGAATAGAGGGCATGTCAGCGTCAGACGAAGAATAGGGATTAACTTCTGGGATAACAACCACAGCCTGCTTCAAAAGTTCACTTTTTAACACACACAAAGCCCACAGCTTTACAATTATGTAAAAAAAAATAAAACCGAGGGTAAAACAACAAAAAAAAAACAGACTGATTTGGAATTCAACCACGCTGACTCTGAAGCTGTCAAACCCGATGTAAGCGTGTCATACGAGGAGCTCAGTTCAGCGAGCATTACAGGATTACTGTAACATTTGTGTATTTGGATTTTTCTTTGGCTTTTATGCTAAACAAAAAGAGTAGCCTCGACAAAAGGGGAGTATGAGGATCGAAGAAGAGGATATACACGGGAAGTTACTGTCATTTCCAGTCTATAAACTACACTGCAAAAAGTCAGTGTTCAAAAACAAGAAAAAACACAAATAAAATTAGGGGTACTTTATTTGAACGAAGCAACATTATCTGCCAATAGAACAAGAACATTTGGCTTGTCAAGACTTTCCAAAATAAGTAAAATTAGCTAACCTCAATGAACCCAAAAATACTTTAAAATAAGTATATTCTCAAAAATAACAACTGTACTACTATATGAGTACGTATTTTCTATTGTTTCATTGAAAATAAAACAGCAAAGTCCATTCGGCTGTCATCTGTTTTAATAGGAGACACAATTGTGTCAAAGTCATGATTTTTTTTTTCATGCTTGAAATAAGAAATTATTACTTAAAAAAAGTAGTTTTATACTTGTGAGTGTTGATGACACAGCTTTGCAACAGTTGATATTCTAGTTTCAAGCATGTTTTACTCAATATAGGTCATCAAATCTCAGCTACAAGCTGTAATATCTTACTGAGATCATTTAGGACCAAAACACCTTAAAACAAGTAAAACACTAACCTAAAATCTGCTTAGTGAGAATAATTATCTTATCAGACAGAAAATAAGCAAATATCACCCTTATTTGAGATATTTAATCTTACTTAGATTTAAGTTTTTGCAGTGTAGAAGAAAACCACCATGGCCTCACCTTTTGTCCTCCAAACATATTGCTGGGTATTGTGGCCAAACAGCTCAATTTTTGTTTCATCTGAACACATAACTTTCCTCCAAAAGGTCTTATATTCGTCCATGTGATGTCAGATGAAACAAAAATGTAGCTGTTTGGCCACAAAAAATAAGAGTTGAGGAAATTATTGGAAACTCAAGACAGCCATGACATTATATTTTTCACAAGTGTATGTAAACTTTTGACCACAACCGTATATAAGGCAAGGGTGTCAAACTCAAATACAGAGTGGGCCAAAATTTAAAACTGAACAAAGCCGTGGGCCAAGGTTGAACAAATTAACCTTTTAATAGGGACCCAAACAAGTTTTGCATTGAATATTGAACAAGCAAGGCTTATATAACTTTATAGTAACATGCAAAATCCAGGGTCAAATAATAATAATAATAATTAAAAAATATCAATGGCATATCAAATACAATTTAATTAAAAATTGAATGCCTCTTTTCTATTTGCAGCCTTCTGATGTAAATATCAACATTAACTTTTTCCACAGGCTAATACATTTGAAAATAAAATAACAATGAATAAATAAACCATTCAGGGCTTTAAACTGCTCAGTTTGCAACACACTGATCTAATCTGATGTGCCCAAGCCAGATACCTGCCATCTTTTCTTGGATGCTAGTTCATTAATGTCGGGGCTCAGGCTTTGAGCTGAGGCAACCTTCATTATCGAACTAAGGTGTTCATCAGTCATTATATCTCGTAGTCCACCCGGACCACAGTCTTGGGGGCGTGCCTTAAAAACACTGCCTTTAACGTCCTCTACGAGCTGTCGTGACGTCCGCTTTTCATCCATTCTAACAACGTGCCGGCCCAGTCACAAGATATGTGCGGCTTCTGTACGCACACACACGTGAATGCAAAGCATACTTGATCAACAGTCATACAGGTTACACTGAGGGTGGCCGTATAAACAAGTTTAAAACTGTTACAAATATGCGCCACACTGTGAACCCACACCAAACAAGAATGACAAACACATTTCGGGACAACATCCGCATCGTAACACAACATAAACACAACAGAACAAATACCCAGAACCCTTTGCAGCACTAACTCTTCCGGGACGCTACAAAATACACCCCCCGCTACCACCAAACCCCGCCCCCACCCCCCACCCCCACAAACACAGACCTTGTAGCGTCCCGGAAGAGTGACTGCTTCAAAGGGTTCTGGGTATTTGTTCTGTTGTGTTTATGTTGTGTTACGGTGCGGATGTTCTCCCGAAATGTGTTTGTCATTCTTGTTTGGTGTGGGTTCACAGTGTGGCGTGTATTTGTAACAGTGTTAAAGTTGTTTATACGGCGACCCTCAGTGTGATCTGTACGGCTGTTAAACAAGTATGCGTTGCATTCACCTGCGTGTGCGTGTAGAAGCCGCACATATTATGTGACTGGGCCAGCACTCGGATTGGATGAAAAGCGGAAGTGGCGGTTTTCGGGAGGGGCACTGAAATTTGGGAGTCTCCCGGGAGGGTTGGCAAGTATGAGGATTGGCGGTGAATGCGGTGTTACAGCTCTAGTGTTAATTTGGTATCGCCTCAAGGGCCAAGTGAAATTACACCAGAGTTTGACACCCATGATGTAAGGATTTACATTTTTTTGCGGCTCCAGACAGATTGGTTTCTTGTATTTTTTGTCTAATAAGGCTATTTCAACATTTTGGGTTGCCGACCCCTGGGTTAACTGATATTTATATTATTAAAAAGTGCATAGCTGAAGAGTGACAAGAGGGGTCACCGGAGTGTGGACATGAAATAAAACAACGCGGATGTCTAATATGTCCGTGCCAAAGGTTCTAATTGGCTCGGCTGTGCACAGCAGTGCGTTGGCAACTTTATTTTTACCGATTCAAAACAGAGTTGCCTGCAGGTCCCATCTCGTGCTCAGCTAACCTCCAAATGACATTAGGGGTCCCATCAACGTATGACGAGTCACTGGCAAATTTAAGTGATTTATTCAATCCCGCCGAGTAGCTCGGGTGGCGGGGAACAAATCACTTAGATGGAAGCCACGGAGCTGAGAATGCGAGTGCCAGCGGGACTGAGAATGTGTGTGTGTCCTTACTGCATTAGTATGTACACAAACCATCAGCTTAAGGTAGAACAAGCCAGTGTGTGTGTGTGTGTGAGTGTTTGTGTGTATTAAGTTGCTGCTGGAAGCCGCATGATGTCGGCTATTCACACTTGCAGGCACGGCAAAGCTGTAGACGCAAACCTTTAAAAGCCCGCTGCTGTCGTTCAGTTTCTGTGCATGTTTCTTTATACACAAATACCCTCGGGTCCACATGTTTATTAGGTTTTACAAAACACATTAGGTATATTAACAAAAAAGTGGATTGAATGAAATGCTTCAGTGTAAACCAGTTAAGGCCGTGTTCACGCAAAAAAACAGGCATTAGCAGAAAACACGTCCGCATCATCTGTACTGGAAACAGACTCTTTAGAATCTAAAGCAGGGGTCACCAACCTTTTTGAAACCAAGAGCTACTTCTTGGGTACTGATTAATGCGAAGGGCTACCAGTTTGATACACACTTAAATAAATTGCCAGAAATAGCCAATTTGCTCAATTTACCTTTAACTCTATGTTATTATTAATAATTAATGATATTTACACTTAATTGAACGGTTTAAAAGAGGAGAAAACACGAAAAAAATGACAATTAAATTTTGAAACATAGTTTATCTTCAATTTCGACTCTTTAAAATTCAAAATTCAACCGAAAAAAAAGAAGACAAAAACTAGCTAATTCGAATCTTTTCGAAAAAATTTAAAAAATAATTTATGGAACATCATTAGTAATTTTTCCTGATTAAGATTAATTTTAGAATTTTGATGACATGTTTTAAATAGGTTAAAATCCAATCTACACTTTGTTAGAATATATAACAAATTGGACCAAGCTATATTTCTAACAAAGACAAATCATTATTCCTTCTAGATTTTCCAGAACAAACATTTTAAAAGAAATTCAAAAGACTTTGAAATAAGATTTAAATTTGATTCTACAGATTTTCTAGATTTGCCGGAATAATTTTTTTGAATTTTAATCATAATAAGTTTGAAGAAATATTTCACATATATTCTTTGTCGAAAAAACAGAAGCTAAAATGACGAATTAAATTAAAATGTATTTATTATTCTTTACAATAATAAAAAAAAAAAATACTTGAACATTGATTTAAAATGTCAGGAAAGAAGAGGAAGGAATTTAAAAGGTAAAAAGGTATATGTGTTTAAAAATCCGAAAACCATTTTTAAGGTTGTATTTTTTCTCTAAAATTGTCTTTCTGAAAGTTATAAGAAGCAAAGAAAACAAATTAACGAATTTATTTAAACAAGTGAAGACCAAGTCTTTAAAATATTTTCTTGGATTTTCAAATTCTATTTGAGTTTTGTCTCTCTTAGAATTAAAAATGTCGGGCACCAGCTTGCTAGTAAATAAATACAATTTAAAAAATAGAGGCAGCTCACTGGTAAGTGCTGCTATTTGAGCTATTTTTAGAACAGGCCAGCGGGCGACTCATCTGGTCCTTACGGGCTACCAGGTGCCCGCGGGCACCGCGTTGGTGACCCTTGATCTAAAGAGTCTTTTTCCAGTGCAGATGCAACATGTAAGTGTACAAAAAAACTGAAGTGAATTAATTAACTCCTATTATGCTTTGCATATGGTGAATGTTTATAGTCATCTTGGAGTAAGCAAACCACCAAGTTTAATTAAATAGTGCTATTTCAGTTTGAGCACATGATAAGATAAGGCCCCTTAGTTTGATATTCACAGGTGGATTGGATCACTTTTTGTTAGGAAAAGAGGCCCTAATTGGGACTTTGGAATGCAAAAGTGATAGCCTTATCCTTGAGAAGAGACTACATGTCTAGCTCAACGTCAAAATTTAAGTTATGACTTAAAGCAGTTGTTTTCGAGACACTTACCCAGAGACAGGAAGGAGGAATATAAAAACTGATGGTTTGGCTTCTCCAAGTTAGGGGAGACCCATTTTTTGACTTGACCTCCTCCAGGAACTGTAGTCCTGTATAATGACGCTCGCTTGTAATATAGCAACTTTTGGTTCAGTAAAGCGTCTCCAACGTCTCTTTTGATCCAGCCGCACTGCCGTGTCGCCCTTCTGCCCGGGAGTGGGTGACAAGACCAGAAATACACATTTAAACCCAACAACATTATGATTTGTTCAATTACAGAATGTGCTTGTTCTATTTTTAAACATTAAGTTTTAAGTTATCGTGCCGTGATTTTACCAGTCCGGCCCACTTGGGAGTAGATTATTCTCCATGTGGCCCCCGATCTAAAATGAGTTTGACACCCTGTTTTAGATCATTTTGGTCAAAGTAAGTACAATACAAAACTCAAATGTAAGCGTAATAATAATAATAATATTAGATGCTTCTACGCCACACAGGAATAATACAGTAACAACATTAAGTCTGACATGAATTTAAATGACTACTTCAACTAGCAGAAGCCCGTATGCCATTTTTAATCAATCAATCAATCAATCAATCAGCTTTATTGTCCATTCTTACATGTACAAGACACATAAGAACTGAAATTACATTTTCGGCACAATCCCGCTAAGAGCAGACATACGTTACAGGGAGACAAGACGGGACCGCCAACGGATCAGCCTCACTTAGGCGCTCCTTAAAAAGGTGGGAAAAAGGTGACATTGGGGAAGGGGGGAAGTAAAAAAAAATATCAGTCTGAGGCTGGACCCTCAGGAATGGTCCAGACTGAGTCCGAGGAAAAAAACCTCACATAGCATGGCACACATAAACATGGTACATTTAATCACAACAACTCGCAACAGAGTCATCCAACAGGACTTTGGAGGCCGGCAGCTGCTGTTGAGCGCTGCTCAGCCCCCACAACCCCGGAGGAATAAATCAGTGGTGAAGGCGTTGATTTGGGGAGGGGTGTGTGCGTGCATGTATGCCCAATTAACTTGGGTGAGATGTTGGATTGTCTTTATGGGCCGAGGCCGGCCCCAAGAGTTCAAGAGTTCAAGAGTCCGACCCAGGTGCTTTTGAAAAAAAGGGAAAGGTCAAAAGCGTCCATCTTTGAGGAGTCCTCAGGGGAGTGTTTTCAAACAGCCTGTTCCTCAAGGCCATTCGAGGGAGTCAAATCGTAGATTAAGATGTTGTTTTTTCTTCGAGCAGTCAAAACAATGACATTCCTGCTCTATATGCTGGCTCTGACAATTCCAATTTATTCTTTCTGTAACATCATCAAGATGGAATCTACCTTGCGATTCAAATCAGCAATCGCTCCAGTCTGTGATCCCACAGCACGACCCAATCCTTCCATTGCGTTGAACAGCCTGTTGGCCCCTTGAGTGGCTGCCATCGTCTTCCGAATTTGACGATACACCAGAGCAATGCCCAGCCCAATCAGCAAATGCCCTGCGATCACAGCTCCAAATAGGTAGATGTCTTCCACGTCCTCGATGGAAAGGACTGAGAGGCACATGATTCTCCAAGTATTCCAGGAATCTCTCACGTACCCCGCAGCAATGGTTCCATCAGGGCAGCCAGGCTCCCCCGAGCCTCTTTTCCTTGTCGAAAAGACTGTGTCAATTGCGTCGAGAGTCCAGTTGATCAAATTCATTTTGATGTTTAGATTTGAGGACAGCTCAAGAAAAGAGGCTTCAAAATAGTTCAGACAAGACAAAAACAAAGAGAGCAAGCAGGGAAGGAGGGAGCGGAGAAAAATGCGACCGCCCTCACCAGAGGCAAGACAGAAAACTAAAACACTATATTTGAATCATTATTTTAAAAGTTTGGTAATATGTCTATACCCATATGTATTCATTTATTCAAAATTTAATCCAAAGACATGCACCTGGGGATAGGTTGATTGGACACACTAAATGGTCCCTAGTGTGTGAATGTGAGTGTGAATGTTGTCTGTCTATCTGTGTTGGCCCTGCGATGAGGTGGTGACTTGTCCAGGGTGTACCCCGCCTTCCGCCCGAATGTAGCTGAGATAGGCTCCAGCACCCCCCGCGACCCTGTAAGGGACACGCGTTAGAAAATGGATGGATGGATGGATAATTAAATTTTTAAAATAAATACACAAAAAACGTCTTTGATACGGTACAATAAGGAAGAGGAAATTTAAAATATCTTAAGGCTGTTTTGTATTTATATACTGTATTTTCCGGACCATAAGGCACACCGGAATACAAGGCGCACTGTCAATGAATGCTCTATTTTTGATTTTTTTTTCCATATATAAAGCACACCGGATTATAGGGCGCATAAAGGAGTCATATTATTATGATTTTGTTTCTAAATGTAAAAGACTTTATAACATGTAATGGTGGTTCTTTGGTCAAAATGTTGCATGGATGATGTTTTACAGATCATCTTCAAGCCGCTTTCTGACAGTCTCTTCAGGATGCGCCGTCTTGTGGGCGGTCTTATTTACGTGGCTCACCTTCGACAGCGTCTTCTCCCCGTCATCTTTGTTGTAGCGGTGTAGCGTTCAAGGACGGGAGTGGAAGAAGTGTCAAAAGATGGAGATAACTGTTTTAATGACATTCGGACTTTACTTCGATCAGTTACGGAGCAGCATCTCCTCATCCGGAAACACCAACGACGGAAATGTATCCCGTGAAAATTTGTCCGACCGGAACTCTAATAACTAAAGTTCCTTGAGTGAATAATGTAAACTTACTACACCGGTATGTTTTAGCGCTTTTCTGGCGAGTTTACTGACAGATATAAGTAAGAACTTTACACTACTTTATATTACAAATGGAAACAGCGGAAGATGAATGCCACATAACAAGAAGATAGAGAAAAAGAAGAAGCTTATCGACTACGGAATCGGCACGGACTACAAAGGCGGACGGGCACAATTTTTAAGGATATATGCAGATCCCAAATACAGATCAGCAGGTACCAGAGGGTAAGAAAAGTTTATTTTGCATAATATTGCGAAACAAAACGCCAGATAATATGTCTTACCTTGTACACACACCATAATAATACTCCTATGTTGAAGAACATCAAACGGTGCAGCCAACACTTATCTCTTATTTTGACTGCCATCTACTGGTCACACTTATCATTAAACCATGTACCAAATAAAATTGATTCGAGGTGGGTAAGCTCAACCAAACATACCGTATTTCCTTGAATTGCCGCCGGGTATACACTACCGTTCAAAAGTTTGGGGTCACATTGAAATGTCCTTATTTTTTAAGGAAAAGCACTGTACTTTTCAATGAAGATAACTTTAAACTAGTCTTAACTTAAAATAAATACACTCTATACATTGCTAATGTGGTAAATGACTATTCTAGCTGCAAATGTCTGGTTTTTGGTGCAATATCTACATAGGTGTATAGAGGCCCATTTCCAGCAACTATCACTCCAGTGTTCTAATGGTACAATGTGTTTGCTCATTGGCTCAGAAGGCTAATTGATGATTAGAAAACCCTTGTGCAATCATGTTCACACATCTGAAAACCGTTTAGCTCGTTACAGAAGCTACAAAACTGACCTTCCTTTGAGCAGATTGAGTTTGTGGAGCATCACATTTGTGGGGTCAATTAAACGCTCGAAATGGCCAGAAAAAGATAACTTTCATCTGAAACTCGACAGTCTATTCTTGTTCTTAGAAATGAAGGCTATTCCACAAAATTGTTTGGGTGACCCCAAACTTTTGAACGGTAGTGTATAGTATGCGCCTGCCTAGAATTACCGCCGGGTGAAACTCGTTTCGCAAATTAATTAGCGCATGCTTGGAATTACCCCTGGGTCAGAATTACTGCCGGGCCGGGTCAAACTCGTTTAGCAAAATATTATTTTTATTAGCGCATGTCTGGAATTACCGCCTGGTCAAACTCGTTTCGCAAAATAATTAGCATATGCCTAGAATTTCCGCCGGGTCAAACTCGTCACGTCACGAATGACACTTCACCTGTCATCATTTTCAAAATGGAGGAGGCTGATTTCAATCATTTAAAATCGCATAAAGGGAAGAAGATTAAGAACTATTCGGTAGGATTTAAGGTCCAAGCTATTGAATTTGCTAAACAGAGCACTAAGGAGGGAACTGCTCGGAAGTTTGGAGTAGATGCTGCAGTCTGCAGGTGTACCTAATGTTGTGGCCCAGCAGCGACTGCAGCACGGGTTTCATATTTCAGTCATTCACAACTCCTCCAACACGAACATTATTGTTTTTGCACTTTTTGGCTTCTTATTAAATAACTTTTTTAAATAGATTTCATCTTGCACGTGGAAAGTTTAAGTGTGGGCTTTAGTTGATATAACACTCCCGTCAGGGGGTGCATTCTACGGCACAACACCGGGATGATTCATTGTGCTTTAATTTTATTGCGGCATTAAGCGATGTCACGATGGTATCCTTACGTCACACTCAAATTTATAAGCGCATGCTTAAATTTACCGCATGCCTTTGGTAAGCGCCGGAGTGATAAGAGGGGTTTTAAAATAATATGCGCATACTTAAATTTACCGCATGCCTTTAGTAAGCGCCGGAGTGAGAAGAGGTTATAAATTAATTACCGCCCCGGCGCTAATTCAAGGAAATACGGTATTGTTTACATTAGACACACCAGGTAATAAGGCGCACTATCGAGTTTTGAGAAAAAAAAAAAAAAATGTAAGTGCGCCTTATAATCCCGAAAATATGGTACTACATTTGATGAAATGATGAGTGGGTTTATTATTGTGAGTATAAATTGGTGTAATTATATGTATCATATAATTTAGGGCTGTTAAGGCATTAATGCATGTGATTAATAAAAAACTATTATCGCGTTATCATGTATGAGTGAGGATTAATCACATCTGGATTAAGGTTTAACCCGGAAGACATGGTCTGCGATCACAATGAGAGGCGGCCAATTTTGCTTCAAAACAGAACTTGAAATAAAACTAAAGTAGCTTGTTGGTATTGCAGCAACAAACATTCTTATTACCGCACATCAAGTTTAAAATACCCTTTTAAAGCGAAACACAAACTCGAGGTAGGCGCCGATAGCATCATCAACAACAAGCAGAGGAGAACACAGTCAGTTTAATGTCAAAGTGGATCAACTTCTCGGTTTATGCGTCAATGTTGTCAACAAAAGTACCAGAGTTAACCGCCGCCACATGTAGACCACTTAAAGGCCTACTGAAACCCACTACTACCGACCACGCAGTCTGATAGTTAATATATAAATGATGAAATCTTAACATTGCAACACATGCCAATACGGCCGGGTTAACTTATAAAGTGCAATTTTAAATTTCCTGCGAAACTTCTGGTTGAAAACGTCTATGTATGATGACGTATGCGCGTGACGTCAATGGTTGAAACGGAAGTATTCGGACACCATTGTATCCAATACAAAAAGCTCTGTTTTCATCGCAAAATTCCACAGTATTCTGGACATCTGTGTTGGTGAATTTTTGCAATTTGTTTAATGAACAATGAAGACTGCAAAGAAGAAAGCTGTAGGTGGGATCGGTGTATTAGCGGCTGGCTGCAGCAACACAACCAGGAGGACTTTGACTTGGATAGCAGAAGCGCTATCCGACGCTAGCCGCCGACCGCATCGATGATCGGGTGAAGTTCTTCGTCGCTCCGTCGATCGCTGGAACGCAGGTGAGCACGGGTGTTGATGAGCAGATGAGGGCTGGCTGGCATAGGTGGATAGCTAATGTTTTTAGCATAGCTCTGTGAGGTCCCGTAGCTAAGTTAGCTTCAATGGCGTCGTTAGCAACAGCATTGTTAAGCTTCGCCAGGCTGGAAAGCATTAACCGTGTAGTTACAGGTCCATGGTTTAATAGTATTGTTGATTTTCTGTCTATCCTTCCAGTCAGGGGTTTATTTCTTTTGTTTCTATCTGCAGTTAAGCCCGATGCTATCACGTGAGGTCCGTAGCTAAAGTGCTTTGCCGATGTATTGTCGTGGAGATAAAAGTCACTGTGAATGTCCATTTCGCGTTCTCGACTCTCATTTTCAAGAGGATATAGTATCCGAGGTGGTTTAAAATACAAATCCGTGATCCACAATAGAAAAAGGAGAAAGTGTGGAATCCAATGAACCCTTGTACCTAAGTTACGGTCAGAGCGAAAAAAGATATGTCCTGCACTGCACTCTAGTCCTTTACTCTCACGTTCCTCATCCACAAATCTTTCATCCTCGCTCAAATTAATGGGGTAATCGTCGCTTTCTCGGTCCGAATCGCTCTCGCTGCTGGTGTAAACAATGGGGAAATGTGAGGAGCCCTTCAACCTGCGACGTCACGCTACTTCCGGTACAGGCAAGGCTTTTTTTATCAGCGACCAAAAGTTGCAAATTTTATCGTCGATGTTCTCTACTAAATCCTTTCAGCAAAAATATGGCAATATCGCGAAATGATCAAGTATGACACATAGAATGGATCTGCTATCCCCGTTTAAATAAAAAAATAATAATTTCAGTAGGCCCGGTGCTTTATAAAGAGATACTTTCTTTTGCTACAGATTCTCAATCGCTTTTGTCCACATTCTGTCGCCTGAGACATGAAGAACAGTTTGTATCGGCTTCTTTCTACTTTTGTTGCGACATAAAATTGTGCAAGTGCATTAATGTGATGTTCGTTAAGCATGTTAAAAAAAACAAAAACGATAACACATTTACCATGGCCATATTTACCACAAATTATGGTACAGTTTTCAATTCCTGGGACCCCTGACTTTATTTTTCCATCATGAAAAATTCATGAAAACCAATCAAAACAGATCAAAAACACGAGAGAAAGAAGAAGAAGAAAAAAGCTGAGCTTTGACAGGTTAGCAGTGGCAGGACGTTGATGAGTGTGTCTTGAGATGATTCAAGGGAAACAGATTAGGCTAGGGCGCGCCGCGGCACATCGTTAGTCAGGGACGTCAGGGGTGGAGATAAATGAATTGTCTGTAGCGGTAAAGCAGAAGGAAAGGAGGCAATACTTGGAGGAAACAAAAAAAAAAAAAAGGAGATAAATAAGAGACAATACTGAGAGGATGAAACAAGCTAATTTGTAGTCATAAGTCTGGGAGAAACCACGCAGTTGTGCATCATAAGCAAATTCATTTTAGATTCATAAGCATTTCAGTTGCGCTTAATGTGCATGAATTAACATTGCATTATCTATTATGTTTCATGTATATTTAACCTTCTTAAGGAAGCCGTGCATTTATCTTTGCTTATCCTTAAACGGCATCAGTTGTTTTTCAATTGTTTTTTTGTTTTTTTTCTTGAAGAAATTGTATTCCTGTAAATGAGATCATGTGTGAAATGCCCCCAGATTTTAAGCTTAATTGAACATGGCAATATTTTAGATTGCTATTCCAAAAAGTGGTAAACAGACATTTTGCCGCATTTAAAAAAAATCCTGATAACATTTAAGATGAACTAGAACAAGCTAATTAACTACAACTTTTATGGTATGAATATTTTATTGCTTAATTACCGGTAGCTATTTTACATTATGTATAAGTGACAAAACTTATTTAGGGGAGATGTTTTTTGGCACACTAGAAAAGTGATTAAAATTTCACGAATTAAAAAATTACACTTTTTCATCTTCCTCCACGTATGAGTAATATACACTACCGCTCTTTGATATTTGGTATTGTTTTATTATATACACTATATTGCCAAAAGTATTTGGCCACCTGCCTTTATTCACATATGAAGTTGAAGTGCCATCCCATGGAATTGTCCAAAATGTTTTGGTATCCTGGAGCATTCAAAGTTCCTTTCACTGGAACAAAAGGGCCAAGCCCAACTCCCGAAAAACAACCCCACACCATAATTCCTCCTCTACCAAATTTCCCACTCGGCACATTTCAGCCCGAAATGTACCGTTCTCCTGGCAACCTCCAAACCCAGACTCGTCCATCAGACTGCCAGATGGAAAAGCGTGATTCGGGACTCCAGAAAACCCGTCTCCACTGCTCTAGAGTCCAGTGGCGACGTGCTTTACACCACTGCATCCGACATTTTGCATTGGACTTGGTGATGTATGGCTTAGATGCAGCTGCTCGGCCATGAAAACCCATTCCATGAAGCTATCTGCGTACTGTACGTGGGCTAATTGGAAGGTCACATGAAGTTTGGAGCTCTGTAGCAACTGACTGTGCAGAAAGTCTTTGCACTATACGCTTCAGCATCCGGTGACCCCTCTCTGTCAGTTTACGTGGCCTACCACTTGGTGGCTGAGTTGCTGTTGTTCCCAAACTCTTCCATTTTCTTATAATAAAGCTGACAGTTGACTTTGGAATATTTCAGAGCGAGGAGATTTCACGACCGGATTTGCTGCACAGGTGGCATCCTGTGACAGTTCCACGCTGGAAATCACTGAGAGCGGCCCATTCTTTCACAAATGTTTGATTTTATACACCTGTGGCCGGGCCATGTGATTAGGACACCTGATTCTCATCATTTGGATGGGTGGCCAAATACTTTTGGCAATATAGTGTATGTATATGTGATATTTAGTGTACTTATTTTTTTTTGTATCTAGCTCTGTTTCCCATTAAAAAATAATCGATGAAATGGAATCAAAAAATCAAAAATAAAGAAGTTGTTTGATAGCATCTATTGGTTTGCATATAGTAAATCTCTAAGTAGTCTTTTGTATACAGTTGTCCCTTATTTATCACTGTTAATTGGTTCTGATAAATACATTTGTGCTGAGTAAACCACTGGCCGGAGTCCCACCTTCCCTTGATCTCGAAAATCCTCGAAAAAATTGTTGCACAGCAGCTAAATGAACACTTAGCCTCTAACAATCTCTGTGAACCCTTTCAGTCCTGTTTCAGGGCAAATCACTATACGGAGACAGCCCTGCAAAAATTACTAATAATCTATTGCTAACTATAGATGCTGATGCGTCATCCATGTTGCTGCTACTTGATCTTAGCGCTGCTTCCGATACGTCGATCATAACATTTTATTGGAACGTATCAAAACACGTATTGGTGAAGCCCTTTGAGACATGTGTGATTAAGGGCTATATAATTAAACTTTGATTGATTGATTGATTGATTGAGTAGGAATCAGTAATGGTAAATCAAAAATGTAATACATATAACATATAAAACCTGTTTATGCCCTTCTAAATGCATTTTTGAAATACATAAAATACATGAAATAACACTTCAGTCCCATTTACACTCTTTTAATCCAATACAGCAGTGTTTTTCAACCACTGTGCCGCGGCACACTAATGTGCTGTGAGATACAGTCTTTCACCTATTTGGGTTAAAAATATTTTTTACAAACCAGTAATTATAATCTGCAAAATATGTGTTGTTGTTGAGTGTCGGCACTGTCTAGATCTCGGCAGAGTAACCGTGTTATACTCTTCCATATCAGTAGGTGGCAGCCGGTAGCTCAATTGCTTTATAGATGTCGGAAACAGCGGGAGGCAGCAAGCAGGTAAAAAGGGGTTTAATGCTTAAACCAAAAATAAACAAAAGGTAAGTGCCCCTAAGAAAAGGCATTGAAGCTTAGGGAAGGCTATGCAGAACGAAACTAAAACCGAACCGGCTACAAAGTAAACAAAAACCGAATGCTGGATGACAGCAAAGACTTACTGTGGAGCAGACGGCGTCCACAAAGTACATCCGAATATGACATGACAATCAACAATGTCCCCACAAAGAAGGATAAAAAAAACTGAAATATTCTTGATTGATAAAACAAAGTAGATGTGGGATATATCGCTCAAAGGAAGACATGAAACTGCTATAGGAAAATACCAAAAAAAGAGAAAAAGCCACCAAAATAGAATAACTAAAACACTACACACAGGAAAACAGCAAACAACTCAAAATAAGTCAGGGTATGATGTGACAGGTGGTGACAGTACACCTACTTTGAGACAAGAGTTATATTGATGCATTGTTGGTTATGGTTTAAAGTCATACCCAACAAATGCGACAACGACTTTTTACTGTCAACTGAGTTTCGTTTGTTAATGATTTCTGCTGGTGGTGTGCCTCCGGATTTTTTCAACGCAAAAAATGTGCCTTGGCTCAAAAAAGGTTGAAAAACATGGCAATACAGTAATACTGCCTAGTGTGAGCCAATCAGGAACCACGATACTGAACAGCGTGCTCTGATTAGTTTGGCCAATACTACTGTAGTATTGCTATTTTTAGTTGTTTGGTTTTTTTTGCCATTGTATGCTTGAAAATGTGAAAATGTAGGACCAGAATGTTTTAGAATATGCTTTAAAAAAATATATGAAATATTTAAAAATAGAAAATGTGGCTTATCAACGCCTACAGCTGCCAGCACTAAAAGATGAGCCTGTTTTGATGCTAAGATAAATGTTATGTTGTGATGTTGTATTTTATTATTTAGCATATTGTATATGTATTGTGTTTTTTTTTTCTTTTTATCTCTTTTTTTTTACTTTTTCTTTTAAATTGTAACTTTACTGCCTTTTTTACATCATGGCCAGGGGAGCCTTCTGGCTAATGGTGGCTTTTTTAACCATGTGTAGTCATGTGTTTTATGAAATTGCATTGTCCCCTTTGAAATAAACTAAACTAATCGAATCGAATCTAATTTACAAAAAAAATCTGTATTGTGATTAAAGGCCTACTGAAACCCACTACTACCGACCACGCAGTCTGATAGTTTATATATCCATGATGAAATCTTAACATTATAACACATGCCAATACGGCCGGGTTAACTTATAAAGTGACATTTTAAATTTGCCGCTAAACTTCCGGTTCGAAACGCCTCTGAGGATGACGTATGCGCGTGACGTAGCCCGGGGAACACGGGTATGCCTTCCACATTGAAGCCAATACGAAAAAGCTCTGTTTTCATTTCATAATTCCACAGTATTCTGGACATCTGTGTTCGTGAATCTGTTGCAATTATGTTCATTGCATTATGGAGAAAGAAGCTGAGCAAGCAAAGAAGAAAGTTGTCGGTGCGAAACGGACGTATTTTTCGAACGAAGTCAGCAACAACAGTACACAGCCGGCGCGTCTTTGTTTACATTCCCGAAAGATGCAGTCAAGATGGAAGAACTCGGATAACAGAGACTCTAACCAGGAGGACTTTTGACTTGGATACACAGACGCCTGTAGAGAACTGGGACAACACAGACTCTTACCAGGATTACTTTGATTTGGATGACAAAGACGCAGACGTGCTACTGTGAGTATGCAGCTTTGGCTTCTAAACATTTGATCGCTTGACCGTATGTGCGCAACTTTTTTTTTGCGTATGTACGTAACTTTTTTAAAATATATAAGCTTTATGAACCTTGGGTTAGGTGAACGGTCTTTTGGGCTGAGTGATTGTGTGTGTTGATCAGGTGTTTGAATTGTATTGGCGTGTTCTATGGAGCTAGGAGCTAGCATAGGAGCTAGGAGTTAGCATAACAAAGACGTAGGTGTTTTTATGCAGGATTAATTTGTGGCATATTAAATATAAGCCTGGTTGTGTTGTGGCTAATAGAGCATATATATGTCTTGTGTTTATTTACTGTTGTAGTCATTCCCAGCTGAATATCAGGTCACCCCCGGCTCTCACAGCATCTTCCCTATCTGAATAGCTTCAACTCCCCACTAGTCCTTCACTTGCACTTTACTCATCCACAAATCTTTCATCCTCGCTCAAATTAATGGGGAAATTGTCGCTTTCTCGGTCCGAATCTCTCTCACTTCATGCGGCCATCGTTGTAAACAATAGGGAACTTTGCGTATATGTTCAATTGACTACGTCACACTATTTCCGGTAGGGGCAAGCCTTTTTTTATCAGATACCAAAAGTTGCAATCTTTATCGTCGTTGTTCTATACTAAATCCTTTCAGCAAAAATATGGCAATATCGCGAAATGATCAAGTATGACACATAGAATAGATCTGCTATCCCCGTTTAAATAAAAAAAAATCATTTCAGTAGGCCTTTAAGCTGTAATATTTGAAGCACAATGTGGCAAGGGGAGAACTCTATACGTTTTTTTTAGGGGAAAAATTATACATATCCAAGTCAATATGTTATATTATTTTCATTACCAACATTTTTTATAATTATTCATTATTATATTGGGGGAAAATGCATTGTGTATTGGATGCCTGGTACAAAAAAAATGGCCTGCCACTGAATGAAATAATATAAAATAATATAGAAAAAAAGTATTGCACAAGTAAAATAAACACAAAAAATATAGAGCAGCCACACATTTTGCAATTGCTAGGACTATAAATTTAAAGTTGTATTGACTACCTAAATGTTAATGAGTTTACTGAGCATTTCGGAGGTTTCAAATATCGGTGTTGTACAAAAACTACATTTTGAAGTACTGGTCAATGACTGTTACTGGTATTATTGTATCCCAGTGAGTATGATGCACAAGTGTCAGAAACAATGCAGTCAGTGAGGGGACACTGGTGCTTCATTGCTTCATTGCACACTGCCTGAGACGGAGCGATGTGAGGGGATTATTTATGCATAGAAACAAAAGACTGCAAAGACAAGTGCATGTTTCAAGGGGCTGGAAGATGGACATTGCCCACTTGCCGTAATGAGACATAAATCAGCTTGAAATGAATCGTCTCCACTGTGCTATTAAGGGAAAGTGTTTTGAACCTCATTAACTTCCACTATGGAACAATTAAAGGGTACACTTTACGATGGCAAGCTTTTACTTTGAGTTTGTCAGCAATAGGAGGACAGTGGGTGTCCATTTCCCTCCTTATGGTTACAGTCAATATCCAAGGTCCTGTGACACCTACAGTGCAATTAACAGGGCTTTTTGTGGCCCCAAACAAGATGTTGTTTGTGGCCCCTTTTCGGTCTTTAAAATGACTCATGTATTGTGACAGAGTCGTCCCTCGCCACATCGCACTTCGAAGTTTGCGGTCTGTAAATGTGACTATGTGAGTGTTATATGTCTAGAGGGCGTTCTTAATATTGACAAAACATATTTAGAAAGTTGTCAACATTTTTTTTTTATGTTCTAGATCAGGGGTGTCCAAACTTTTTGACTTTTTGACAAAGTAACCATATATATACATACATACATACATACATACATACATACATACACAGTATATACATACAGATATACAAACATATATATATATATATATATATATATATATATATATATATATATATATATATATATATATATATATATATATATATATATATATATATATATACAATATATATACATGTATACATACATACATACACATTATATATATACATACATATACAAATATATATGCATATACATATATATGTCACAGCCTGGGCGCATTGGAATTTTTCCTGTATGCTTTACATTTCTAGGTAGGAGCGAAAGTTTGACAGACAGCAACAGTAACTAATGGGGGCGGGGCTAAGCGGAAGCTTTGTGAATGGCGAGTCACTGTGCGAGGATTTGCTGTTTTGCAAATACATAAAAAATAGAGCCACTGCTGATGAGCTGTTCAAGATAATGGACAGTTTCCTCAAAGAACACGACCTTAAATGGGAAAACTGTGTGGGCTTTTGCTCTGATGGCGCGCATGGCAAAGTCAAGAAACGGGCTGCAGGCTCTAATAAAGAGGGTTGCGCCAAATGCGCATTGGACACAATGTGTCATTCACCGGGAAACACTCGCGTCAAGGCAGCTCAGCCCCGAACTCAATGAGGTTTTAACAGTGGCAGTGTCAAGCCTGCAACCCCGATTTGAAAAGCTGTGCAATGCAAAACAGGCTCATTGCAGCCACTAATGCTGGAGTACTGTAAAACTCATGTTCACTTGCCCTGTGCTCCTTTTTTTGGCAAATATTGCAAAGTGGCACTTTTATTTTCATTTATTATTGAACTTGATGCAAGTTATTTGATTTATTATTGAACTTGATGCAAGTTATAACACTTTTATTTGATTTATTATTGAACTTGATGCAAGTTATAACACTTTTTTTGATTTATTATTGAACTTGATGCAAGTTATAACACTTTTGTTTTATTTATTATTGAACTTGATGCAAATTATAACACTTTTATTTGATTTATTATTGAACTTGATGCAAGTTATAACATTTTTTTTATTTATTATTGAACTTGATGCAAGTTATAACACTTTTTTTGATTTATTATTGAACTTGATGCAAGTTATTTGATTTATTATTGAACTTGATGCAAGTC